>NC_057424.1:1047500-1160000 GCF_019457755.1 Venturia canescens | reverse complement strand
AACCGGGGAGGTAGCTGAAATCCGTAAGGAGGAAGGCCGCCAACCCAATCTGTAGATAGCTGTCCCGCCACATGGGCTCTATCCGGGGGATCTGGACCATAAATCCTGCCCTTGCCACTCTTCGGAAAAAAATAAAGGTTGTGGAGGGTTGCCAGCCCGTCTCAACTGAAACTCAATGTCGGCCCAGTTACACAAAGAAGCCTCGGAACGCAAAACCAAAACACTGCCGGCGAGCCCTCAGGCTCCCCCGGCCCGACAAACGTTCCCGTAATGTACACGTGCAGGCTAGAAGGGTGCGATAGAACTTTTCCAACAACAAGAGGTAGAGGTGTGCATGAACAACGAGCGCACAAAAACTGGTACGATGAAAGGATGCTGGAGAAGAATGCGGTTAGAAGGGGGCAATGGAACGCCGAGGAGTCGAACTTGCTGGCTAGACAGGAAGCCCGTCTCACCCTCGAGGGCGAAAGATTTTTAAACCAAGCCTTGCTCCCTTTCTTCCCACACAGAACACTGGAAGCGATTAAAGGGCAAAGGAAACACCAAAGGCATAAAAACAGGGTCCTCCAGTACATGCTGGAACTGGAACAAGCGGATGAAGAACCTGAACCGCTACCACAAAATGAGGGAGATGAAGATGAAAATGAATATGCCCAGACTGACGCCCTAAGAACGGCGATTGTGGAAGAGCTAGCCAAGCTCCGACCTATTACAGGAGTCGAATTCCACATGAATCTGCTGGTGGATATATGCAGAAACGTGCCTACATGGCCGCTGGATCGAATCTTTGAACAACTTGAGGGATACCTCTTGCAGATATTCCCGCCACCACGGAGGAGACCAAGACCTCCACCGGCTATAGTTCCGGAAGCTAGGCTGACTAGAAGGCAGGCCCGAAGGCTCGAATACGGAAAAACACAAAAGGCTTGGACAAAGAACCCTTGCAATTGCCTACGAGCCATCTTAAAGGACAAGACCGCCTCGCTCATACCAGGCGAGGATGTCATGGTGCCATTGTTACGTCCCAGCATTACGCTAAACGCCCCTCACTTTTTCTCTTCAACCCAAACGCTATCACGAGTATATTTTTAACCTTTATCATCATTTGTCGATACATAGTTCGTATCTAAGAATATATATAAACACAGAGCGTATGCAGACCATCCATAACAAATACATCCTGCGAGACACTCGGCGCTCGCACATATTTTTTTCCTCAACTGTCCATTCTTTAAACACTCACAATGCGTGCCCTAGACTCTCCCCGACGTTCCGGCGCCATAAATAATCCTACAAGACGAGCACGGAAAACCAGAAATAAACAGTCCAAGACCGATTTCCTATCCTTGAATTTATTATCAATGCAGCATTTCCTAAATCCACACAAAATTCCAGAGACGCGTTCCGAAACTCGCGTTTCTCACGAGTCCCGAAAACAGATGCTCTTATCTCAAGTGCAACACGTGCACATCTCAGAACTCCGCTCAACACACTTTCCCTAATTCTAAGAAATCTCGAGCGACTTTTCCTCCAATCATATCTCCGGAAAAGTCTCCCCCATATTCAAATCCAATCATCAAATCAGACGATACTTTTTACCCAATCCAAACTAAAAAACCACAGAGAACAAACCCCCTCTACAGCATCCTACCCCCAAAAAACACATCCTCCTCTCGAACTCTAACTAGGCTAAGAATCTTAGTTGTTAGTCAGTTAGCATCGAACATTAAAGACATTAACATCGGAGAACTCTCCTCTCTCTAAATCCTAATTCATCTTAGAGAGCTCCGAATAATAGCTAACTCTTTATTCAACAGTTTAGTTTCTTAATTTTGTAAAGTAAATAAGTGCATAAGTGTCTCAATAAACACATCAGAGTATTTTGTAATAAACAAAATATCATCGAGTGTACTTATTTCATCAAGCCTTCGACACCGCTCAACAATTGGAAAATCCTTCCAATTCGCGGGCACAACCACAATAAAAGGTCACGTATACTTGAAAATATAGTATATGTTCTCGGGCCTCGCACAAGTCCCAAAGAAGACTCACTGGCAGAGGTACTCAACGTACACTCTGCTTCTCTAAATCGGCGACTGTGCGCCCCCAACTAATCCTCCCCCCTGGGACGTAACATATTATTATATTAAAAACTGGTGGCAGCGGAAACAAAAAAAACAAAAACACCATTTTTTAATTTTATATTAAAAACTGGTGGCAGCGGAAACCAAAAAAAACACAAAAAACACCATTTTTTAATTTTATATTAAAAACTGGTGGCAGCGGAAAACAAGGAAATCAACACACACCATTTTTAATTTTATCTTCAAAACTGGTGGCAACGGAAAACAACAAAAATCAGCAAACACCAATTCTTCAATTTTATCTCCAAATTGGTGGCATCGGAAAACAACAACAAAAACCCACCACTTTTAATTTTATATTAAAAATTGGTTCCAACGAAATTCACACCGAAGGACAACATCGAAAATAAACATCAACAAGTATCAACGAACTCCAGAAATCTCCTCCAACACGTACGAGTACTCCAAGCCATCGGAGGGACACAGCCATAAACCATCGGCATCATCGAAGAGCAGGTCAAAAACACCAGCAGCGGTAGACCACTAGCAGGATCATCACCACAACTCAACAACAGGTTCATCGGCACGTGTCACCCGACTACAAGATCTTCGTAACGTAAGTCATAAAACTCACAATGTCCAACGAAGACCAGAACCCCATGAACGTCTACGGACAGGGCGGACCGCCAAATCAAAATAACGCAGGTCAGCCGAATCCACAGAACGAATTTGGACCAAATCCCAACCCTCTACAAGTTAATGTAGATATAGACGTACTCAGTAGATATATTGCAGATAATATTCAACGTCAAGCTCCCCAACATGTCAATGCTAATCGAGCACCAGAAAACACACCATACCCCATACATGCGAATTATAAAGATTTCACTAGGTATGTACCAGAGTTCGATGGTACAACAAAATCATGTTCCCTCAATACTTTTATTAATTATTGTGAATCCGCAAGAGAATACACTCAAGCGATTGGCGAAAGACCAGTAGTCGCATTACTGAGAAGTAAATGCAAAGGCGTTGCATGCGAAAGTCTAGAAAGTTTTACAATTTCAACAATCGATGACCTCATCAACATTTTGAGAAGTAGATTCATTACATCGAAACCCTTGTTCGCGTGGCTCGAGGAATTAAACACTTTCGAACAAAAAGATAAAGAAACATTGCTCGCTTTCTATAGTCGAATCAACTTGCATCTTACTCAAACTCAACAGGCCATCGGCTTGTCAAAATTGCAAGACCCGGAAGGAGCAAAAAATTACGCTCGAGACATGGCAATAAATCAATTCCGTAGAGGCGTAAACCCAGCTTACAGCGCTCACATACCTATCACAGTCTTCGCTACCCTCGAAAGTATTTATCAACAGACAATCGAAATCGAAAAACTAGTAGGACCAATAGAAAGAAATAACAAAAATCAATCAACCTGCCTCCCTATTAGTTCGCAAGATAACAAAAACTCAAATAATAAATCAATGCAAAACGCAAACACGACCGGTAAACTTTGTAAATTTTGCAAGAAAACAAATCACGTTACGGACGACTGTTACGCTCTTGCAAAACAAAACAAACAACAAGAACAACAACAAAAACCTCAACAATTACAGCAACAACAAACGACTGAAAACAAAAGTAGCGTATCTTGCAACTATTGCAAAAAACCGGGACACGTAATAAACGACTGTCGTAGGAGAGCGTACAATAACGGCAAAAAGGCTGCGGCGAATGCAGGTAACCAGCCGGGAAACGAGTCAACGACCCCTCGGCCAGGTGCCTCGACGGGACAAAATCAGTAGAGGCACCAAAACCCGAAAGACCCGAAGAAATAAAACGAAATATCCTTCGGGCTAATTGCAATCTCAGCGCGTCTTCTCATAACTATAACGCGCCAACCATCGTATTAGAGTCACGGGACTTAATCAAAAAACAAACCCTATTCCTCGCTGACTCGGGATCGCAATTAAATCTAATCAAAATTCAAAATATCGCAGATAAAAATACAATAAACGAATCGATCATTTACGAACTATACGGAATCTCAAGTTCCGATAGACCTAAAACTCTCGGTCAAATTAACATCGCTATTCATGGAAAACCGGAAATGTTTCACGTTGTAGGCGACGATTTTCCTGTAGAATTTGATGCAATACTTGGTCATGAGACCCTCGGTAATAGCAACGGTAAAATTGACTGGATGGAGAGGTGCGTGCAAATCAATGATGTAAAAGTACCATTTACAAACACCGAATCATTTCTTCTGCGGGCCAGACAGAAAATGGTCATGTTTGTTCGAGTGGGAAATACTCTAGAGACAGGCTACGTACCCCGCATAAGATTTCCAGAAGGCGTTTACGCAGGCGAAGCATTGGTGAAAAACACCGACGGCAAAGCTTACCTTTACGCTATCAATACCCTTGACAAAGACGTTAAAGTGGACGTTCCCGTTATATCCCTCTATCCTTTTGATATGAGTACGGACGAAAACGAGGAACAGAACGAAGATTCCGCAATTGGCAAAGCTAAAATACATAGTATCCCTTCTCGGACGCGAGAAAATCGTGTAGAAAACGTGATAAACCTTTTGCGCCTCGACCACCTTAATGTCGAAGAGCGAGACGCGGTAAATGCACTCGTTGCAGAAAACGCAGACCTCTTTCATTTACCGGGCGACCCTCTGAAATCAACTAGCGAATGCAAGCATCGAATCTTAACAGTGAACGACAGACCTGTCAACACGAGACAATACCGACATCCACCCTTTCAAAGACCAGAGATCGAAAAACAAATTAACGATTTATTAGAACTCAATATAATCGAACCATCTAAATCTCCGTACAATTCACCGGTGTGGATAGTTCCGAAAAAAGCAGACTCAAAAGGAAATAAAAGATGGAGACTTGTGATCGATTTTAGAAAACTCAACGAAGTCACGATAGGAGACGCTTATCCTTTACCCTTAATAACCGATATCCATGATCAACTCGGCGGAGCAAAATACTTTTCAATTTTCGATTTAGCATCTGGATTCCACCAAATACAGATGGATCCAGCAGATAAACATAAAACAGCTTTTACAACCCCCCACGGTCACTACGAGTTTAACAGAATGCCATTCGGTCTAAAGAATGCACCAGCAACCTTTCAGCGCCTAATGGACCTCGTACTTAAAGGTCTTCAGGGCAATGAACTGTTCGTATACCTGGATGACATAGTCATCTACGCTCGTTCCTTAGACGAACACAATAGTAAATTCAAAAAATTGGCCGAACGTCTACGAAATGCTAATCTTACTCTCCAAACCGATAAATGCGAATTTTTAAGAACGGAAGTACGATATCTAGGTCACCTTATATCAGCTGATGGCGTAAAGCCCGACCCTAAAAACATCGAAGCGGTTCAAAAATTTAACGTACCAAAAACCCCAAAAAACGTTAAAGAGTTTTTAGGACTTGCAGGTTACTACCGGCGTTTCATAAAAAATTTCGCAGCAATAGCAAAACCATTATCAGATCTAACGAGCAAAAATGTCGAATTCCACTGGAATTCAGAACATCAATTAGCATTCGAAACGCTGCGTGATAAACTCTGCTCTGCTCCAATCCTTCAATACCCGAATTTCTCCGAACCTTTCATCGTGACAACCGACGCATCTAATTATGCGGTCGGTGCAATTCTTTCACAAGGCAAAGTCGGTCAAGACCCTATGGTGGCTGCTGCCTCAAGGGTCCTAAATAAAGCCGAACGGAACTACTCCACCACCGAAAAAGAGATGGTCGCAGTGCTCTTCGCAATAAAAACCTTCAGACCCTACCTTTATGGCAGGGAATTCTTACTTCTAACGGATCACCGACCACTTGCTTGGATCGACTCAATGAGTGACCCGACGTCGCGTGTACTGAGATGGAGAGAAAGATTAAAAGAGTTCGAATATAAAATCGAATACAAACCGGGAAAAATAAACACAAACGCTGACGCACTATCGCGTAATCCAATAACTCTCCCGATAAAACTCAAATGGCGAATCAGTCAGACACCTATAGGTGGAAAGCTATTAAGCTTGAACCCAGGTATCGCCAGAACATACTCGTCTGTTTCAAATTCAGACAAAAACTTAAAGAGACCCAAAGTTTCTTTCTCTAATTCGGAAGGTGATCAAAAAGATCCCTCCACATCAAACCCTGTTTCAGAACTAACTGATTACACGGATACGGAAGTTCCTAGAGAAACGTACGTTAATCAAGTTGGTGAAGAAACAAACGAAATCCTAAATCATCAGCGATCTGATCAATCGTCTGATATATGCCTCAATAATGGGAGCATCCTAAATCCAGAGCTCGAAGAAATAAATTCGTCTAAATCTTTTAATTCCGAGCATCATACGAATTTACGAGAGCAAAAAGAAAAAACAAGTTCGTCTAAATCTAGTAGCACAGAGCATCATACGAACTCGTTGCAAAATCAAAAAGCAAACTTGTCTAAATCAATTAACCCTAACCCTCATACAAGTTTGCAAAGAAAAAAGAATTCGTCTAAATCTTCAAATTCCGAGCATCATACGAATTCATCAAAAAATTTAAAAATAAATTCGTCTAAATCTTCAAACTCAGAGCATCACACGAATTTATCAAAAAATCTAAAAACAAATTCGTCCAAATCAACCAACTGAAAACGCGACGCGAATTTGTCTCTTAATTCAATCAAAAAACAAAAATCTCAAAGTAGCAATTCAGAAAACCAAGAACTCTATTCGGAATACGATAGATGTAAAAGGAAAATCCTAATGAAGAAGAAAGATCGCGATAAACGACACAAATCCTACAGCACTCATAAAAATCGATCTCCCTCTTCTTCAGAAGAATGCGAAGACAATACAGTCGACGCGGTCTCTTCAATTGCAACAGATCAAGAGATTTGCTCATCCTCGGATCAGAAAATTTCTGAGGAACAGGACAAATCCTTCATAACCCTCGAAAATATACACTCCGAAAACTCTAACCCTGCTGAATCAATGGAGGTCACATCACCACATTGTCCAAACACACCTTCGGCCGAATCCAGCACAGAATCGGACGAAAAATCCCTGTACTTTACTCCTCAAACCCCTCCAATTCTCAGTGACCATATGTCACCAAGAATAACTGAGATCCCACAAAAACCTTTAGAAAAACGTACACAAAAAACGGCAGAATTCACACCGCCCCCTAGTAAACGTACGAAAAGGAAATCGCACAGCACCACAAGCTCTCTCGAATCAGGGAGTAATCCAGATGGGGAAACCCAAAAGAGCGAAACTCAGTCTCAAACATGCGATACACAGAACCCCGAAAACAGCCAGGAAGCACCAAGTGATCTAAACGGGAAAGAAATAGCCCCTAACGAAAAAACGGTACCTGACACAAATTTAATATGCACAACGCTCTCGAACGAAAAGCCTAACGCCATAGAAAATAAAGAAAATACCATTTTAACACACATTAAATCCCCAAAAGACAGTAAAGACCCCGTAGTAATGGCAAATACGGTTCACAACGATCAGTGGAAAATTCCCAAGCCCCTCAAGAAGCAAAGAATGAAAAAACCACCATTGTTACCGACTCGTAGATCGTCAAGAGAAAGAAAACCAAAGCAATGCACATATTGCTCACAAGCGGGACAACACACGCATGAATATAAAAACTACACCAAACAAATCCAAGATTCAAACAAAACCGGGCTTAGCCCACCCCAAAGAATAATGCCTGCAGTCGTATCAACGACGAGCATTCCAGCAAACCCTCCTAAAAACAAAAAACAAAAACGCACGGATAAAATTCATAAAGTTCTTAAACGAAATGACACAGTCATCGAAGACGAAATTTGCATATCCCCGGAAAACGAAAACGACAAAGAAGCGTCATCCGAAAACGAAAGGCCGCTAAGCCTCCACAATGAAAACAATTTTGAATTATTGCACGAGAACGAAGTACCGTCAAACCCCCAGAGGCACGAACCCCTTACACCGACCGTAAATATCGTCACACAACCTCCGAGTGAAACTCCCCCTCCAGCGGGAGGCACCCCAAATATCGTGAACGATAGCGGCACAGAAATCGACACCGTCAACATTATCGAAACAAATGACAATTTAGAAATGGTCAAAGACAACTATATATGTTTCATCTCAGCAGACGGTACGGTGTCAAGCGAGATTGGCAAGAGACTAATCGAACTAGGCTTCCTCACCTTATCCCCCTCCAACAAACTGGAAGTAGGTCAAGTACTAGTTTCAGGCTCTAAAAATAAAAAGACATTTGGCTTAGTCATTCAAGAAAACGATTCATCACCCATCACTCTAGAAAATTTCACAAAATCATTAAAAAATCTCAGAATCAAGATGGAAGAATTAAAGTTGAATTCAGCAGCAATTTCTCAAAAAAGAAATAATTTCGACCCTTCAATTTGGATCAAAATAAAAAATCTCATACGCGAAATTTTCGCACATTCAAAAATCCAGATAAAAATATGTAAAGACGAGATTACAACTCCACCTCAAGGGCACAGATTAGAAATAATAAGAGAGTGCCACGACTCCCCGGTAGCAGGCCACAAAGGCGTCACCAAGACATATAATAGAATCCGTCAAAGATATTTTTGGGACAATCTAAAAAAACAAGTAGAAGACTACGTCAGGCAATGCGAAAGTTGTCAAAGGAGAAAATTGGTTCGAATAAAAACGAAACAACCTATGGTCATTACCGATACCCCGATCGACGTATTCGATAAGATCGCAATGGACATAGTCGGACCGATAACACCGGTATCAACCCTAGGTCATCGTTTTATCCTCACCATTCAAGATAATCTCTCGAAATTCTCCTTCGCAATTCCGCTCATGAGCGCGACAGCAAACGAAATCGCAGACGCACTGGTAACAGAATTCATATGTGTTTTCACTTGTCCAAAAATAATTTTGACAGATCAAGGAGCAGCGTTTATTGGCCGCGTCATGAAACAGTTAACAAAAATCTTCAAAATTAAACAAATCAAAACTACAGCCATTCACCCACAGTCAAACGGGTCCCTTGAACGAAGCCATCAGGTACTCACAGATTACCTGAAGCACTATACCAACAAAAAAGACTGGCATAAATGGCTTAAGCCAGCAACACTTTCATACAACGCGACCATACACGAAGGCACAAAATTCTCGCCATACCGCCTAGTCTTTGGCAAAGAACCTCGTCTTCCATCTCAATTCACACAAATGGACGATTTCATCACGTTCGATGATCACGTGAAAAACCTCGCGACTCAATTACAAGAAGTACGAAAATTAGCGCGAAACAATTTAGAAGCCGCAAAACAAAAATCGAAAACCTATTAAGATAGAAAAATCCATCAAGTAAAATTTAATGTCGGCGATAAAATTTATTTAGTAAAGAACCCAAAGATCGGAAAATTCGATGACAACTATAAAGGTCCTTACCTAATAACACGCACCTTCCCAGAACAAAATGATATCGAAATCGAGCTCGAAAACAAAAAGAGGAAAATCATTCATTGTGACAGAGCAAAAATAGCACATTAAGTATCATTTAAAACTTCTCGAGACTCATAAAATCGGAAGCTTTTCAGGATCATGGGGAAAATTACTCGAACCACACTAAATAAGCACGAACAAGTACACCCACCTTTAGACATATAACTATCGCCATCGCTTATTGGTCAAGACACCAAAAAACGTAGTCGTACCCCTAGTCCCCACCATCACTAAAGACAAACCCTTAGTCCCACATACCACTCCTACGCTGAAATGAAGCGAAAAGCAACCCCACCTCGAATACCCCCATCGAACTCTGAAACTCAGGAAAATTATACCAATGTTAAACTAGAATATATATATATATATATACATTTCATATAAGAACAATAAAAATAATTAACAATAATCTTGAAGACACAAAATCTATGTAATAATAAACAATACCTCAAAATTATTGATTAAGATATTGTAACATATATTGTAACACAATACATACCTTAATTCGTTATTTTACAACACATCAAATGAAAACTAGCCAGAACAACTGGTCGAAACTCAACGAATATCTTAATCACTACATATAGGAAATAAATAATAACGAACAAATATTCTTCAAACGCCTATTAGTAAGAACGTAAAACGACAATAAAATAAATGTCACAACAACATTGTAATCTTAAGATTTAAGAATTTAGCTCAATAAATCTAACTCCAGTGTAAATCGACAAACGATGATTACCAATCCTTCATAAACTCTCACGATTAAATTTCGATTAATCTAATTGAGCGAGACGCTCAATCTAAAGGAGGGAGGTGTTACGTCCCAGCATTACGCTAAACGCCCCTCACTTTTTCTCTTCAACCCAAACGCTATCACGAGTATATTTTTAACCTTTATCATCATTTGTCGATACATAGTTCGTATCTAAGAATATATATAAACACAGAGCGTATCCAGACCATCCATAACAAATACATCCTGCGAGACACTCGGCGCTCGCACATATTTTTTTCCTCAACTGTCCATTCTTTAAACACTCACAATGCGTGCCCTAGACTCTCCCCGACGTTCCGGCGCCATAAATAATCCTACAAGACGAGCACGGAAAACCAGAAATAAACAGTCCAAGACCGATTTCCTATCCTTGAATTTATTATCAATGCAGCATTTCCTAAATCCACACAAAATTCCAGAGACGCGTTCCGAAACTCGCGTTTCTCACGAGTCCCGAAAACAGATGCTCTTATCTCAAGTGCAACACGTGCACATCTCAGAACTCCGCTCAACACACTTTCCCTAATTCTAAGAAATCTCGAGCGACTTTTCCTCCAATCATATCTCCGGAAAAGTCTCCCCCATATTCAAATCCAATCATCAAATCAGACGATACTTTTTACCCAATCCAAACTAAAAAACCACAGAGAACAAACCCCCTCTACAGCATCCTACCCCCAAAAAACACATCCTCCTCTCGAACTCTAACTAGGCTAAGAATCTTAGTTGTTAGTCAGTTAGCATCGAACATTAAAGACATTAACATCGGAGAACTCTCCTCTCTCTAAATCCTAATTCATCTTAGAGAGCTCCGAATAATAGCTAACTCTTTATTCAACAGTTTAGTTTCTTAATTTTGTAAAGTAAATAAGTGCATAAGTGTCTCAATAAACACATCAGAGTATTTTGTAATAAACAAAATATCATCGAGTGTACTTATTTCATCAAGCCTTCGACACCGCTCAACAATTGGAAAATCCTTCCAATTCGCGGGCACAACCACAATAAAAGGTCACGTATACTTGAAAATATAGTATATGTTCTCGGGCCTCGCACAAGTCCCAAAGAAGACTCACTGGCAGAGGTACTCAACGTACACTCTGCTTCTCTAAATCGGCGACTGTGCGCCCCCAACTAATCCTCCCCCCTGGGACGTAACACCATATTGGCGAAACCTGATGACTCAAGCTAGTAACCTCACGCCGGGGGTGGGCCCAGCCCAAATTGATGAGAACGCAGTCACCGCTCTTTTAAAACCTATTGAGCCAACTGAAATAAAAGCAGCATTTCCAGAAATGACAACTGCACCAGGCCCTGATGGGGTCTCAGCACGTCAACCATCAGGTACTCACAGATTACCTGAAGCACTATACCAACAAAAAAGACTGGCATAAATGGCTTAAGCCAGCAACACTTTCATACAACGCGACCATACACGAAGGCACAAAATTCTCGCCATACCGCCTAGTCTTTGGCAAAGAACCTCGTCTTCCATCTCAATTCACACAAATGGACGATTTCATCACGTTCGATGATCACGTGAAAAACCTCGCGACTCAATTACAAGAAGTACGAAAATTAGCGCGAAACAATTTAGAAGCCGCAAAACAAAAATCGAAAACCTATTAAGATAGAAAAATCCATCAAGTAAAATTTAATGTCGGCGATAAAATTTATTTAGTAAAGAACCCAAAGATCGGAAAATTCGATGACAACTATAAAGGTCCTTACCTAATAACACGCACCTTCCCAGAACAAAATGATATCGAAATCGAGCTCGAAAACAAAAAGAGGAAAATCATTCATTGTGACAGAGCAAAAATAGCACATTAAGTATCATTTAAAACTTCTCGAGACTCATAAAATCGGAAGCTTTTCAGGATCATGGGGAAAATTACTCGAACCACACTAAATAAGCACGAACAAGTACACCCACCTTTAGACATATAACTATCGCCATCGCTTATTGGTCAAGACACCAAAAAACGTAGTCGTACCCCTAGTCCCCACCATCACTAAAGACAAACCCTTAGTCCCACATACCACTCCTACGCTGAAATGAAGCGAAAAGCAACCCCACCTCGAATACCCCCATCGAACTCTGAAACTCAGGAAAATTATACCAATGTTAAACTAGAATATATATATATATATATACATTTCATATAAGAACAATAAAAATAATTAACAATAATCTTGAAGACACAAAATCTATGTAATAATAAACAATACCTCAAAATTATTGATTAAGATATTGTAACATATATTGTAACACAATACATACCTTAATTCGTTATTTTACAACACATCAAATGAAAACTAGCCAGAACAACTGGTCGAAACTCAACGAATATCTTAATCACTACATATAGGAAATAAATAATAACGAACAAATATTCTTCAAACGCCTATTAGTAAGAACGTAAAACGACAATAAAATAAATGTCACAACAACATTGTAATCTTAAGATTTAAGAATTTAGCTCAATAAATCTAACTCCAGTGTAAATCGACAAACGATGATTACCAATCCTTCATAAACTCTCACGATTAAATTTCGATTAATCTAATTGAGCGAGACGCTCAATCTAAAGGAGGGAGGTGTTACGTCCCAGCATTACGCTAAACGCCCCTCACTTTTTCTCTTCAACCCAAACGCTATCACGAGTATATTTTTAACCTTTATCATCATTTGTCGATACATAGTTCGTATCTAAGAATATATATAAACACAGAGCGTATCCAGACCATCCATAACAAATACATCCTGCGAGACACTCGGCGCTCGCACATATTTTTTTCCTCAACTGTCCATTCTTTAAACACTCACAATGCGTGCCCTAGACTCTCCCCGACGTTCCGGCGCCATAAATAATCCTACAAGACGAGCACGGAAAACCAGAAATAAACAGTCCAAGACCGATTTCCTATCCTTGAATTTATTATCAATGCAGCATTTCCTAAATCCACACAAAATTCCAGAGACGCGTTCCGAAACTCGCGTTTCTCACGAGTCCCGAAAACAGATGCTCTTATCTCAAGTGCAACACGTGCACATCTCAGAACTCCGCTCAACACACTTTCCCTAATTCTAAGAAATCTCGAGCGACTTTTCCTCCAATCATATCTCCGGAAAAGTCTCCCCCATATTCAAATCCAATCATCAAATCAGACGATACTTTTTACCCAATCCAAACTAAAAAACCACAGAGAACAAACCCCCTCTACAGCATCCTACCCCCAAAAAACACATCCTCCTCTCGAACTCTAACTAGGCTAAGAATCTTAGTTGTTAGTCAGTTAGCATCGAACATTAAAGACATTAACATCGGAGAACTCTCCTCTCTCTAAATCCTAATTCATCTTAGAGAGCTCCGAATAATAGCTAACTCTTTATTCAACAGTTTAGTTTCTTAATTTTGTAAAGTAAATAAGTGCATAAGTGTCTCAATAAACACATCAGAGTATTTTGTAATAAACAAAATATCATCGAGTGTACTTATTTCATCAAGCCTTCGACACCGCTCAACAATTGGAAAATCCTTCCAATTCGCGGGCACAACCACAATAAAAGGTCACGTATACTTGAAAATATAGTATATGTTCTCGGGCCTCGCACAAGTCCCAAAGAAGACTCACTGGCAGAGGTACTCAACGTACACTCTGCTTCTCTAAATCGGCGACTGTGCGCCCCCAACTAATCCTCCCCCCTGGGACGTAACACCATATTGGCGAAACCTGATGACTCAAGCTAGTAACCTCACGCCGGGGGTGGGCCCAGCCCAAATTGATGAGAACGCAGTCACCGCTCTTTTAAAACCTATTGAGCCAACTGAAATAAAAGCAGCATTTCCAGAAATGACAACTGCACCAGGCCCTGATGGGGTCTCAGCACGTCAACTTAGGGCAATGCCCATGAACGTGCTCGTAGGAATCCTAAATCTTTTCCTACTGTGCGGAAAGCTGCCACGACACTTACTCGAATCGAAAACCACTCTGATTCCGAAGAAAAACGGTGCTAATCAGCCCGGTGATTTTAGACCAATCACAGTGTCCTCAGTAATGACGAGGACGTTCAATAAAGTCCTAGCCAATCGGCTAGCTAAATTCATCAAGTTGGACACAAGACAGAGGGCATTTATACCAGTGGATGAGTGCGCGGAAAGCATTTTTGACCTGGACCTAATACTGCGATACCACAGGCAAAACTTCAAACCATTATACATGGCATCAATAGACGTTGCCAAAGCATTCGACTCTGTGACTCACAATACCATTCGTGACACATTAACGACCAAAGGAATTCCATCCCACCTTGTCGATTATATAATGGATTCTTACGCAAGAAGCATAACGCGACTAACTTGCAACGGCTGGATATCTGACGAGATTATACCACTATGTGGTGTCAAACAAGGAGACCCATTGTCGCCTATTATTTTTAATATGGTGATGGATGGCCTCCTACGACTAATTCCACCAGAAGTCGGCGTCGATATCGATGGTGACCGTTACAACGCTTTGGCGTTCGCGGATGACCTAGTGTTCGTAGCGTCAACCAAGCAAGGGCTTCAATCTACACTAGACACAGCTACTGACTATTTGGCCAGTTGTGGGCTCGCTATTAACACCGGCAAGTCATTCACAGTATCCATCAAAAGTGTACCGCATAAGAAGAAGACTGCAGTGGACGGCAGGTCCCTGTTTACATGCAATGGTCAGCCAATGCCGGCTCTTAGAAGGGAGGATGAGTGGAAGTATTTGGGTGTTCCATTTACACCGGAAGGACGCTCAAAAGGAGAGGAGAGCATGCTACTGGGAGCTGCACTGAGTAAGCTTACGAAAGCACCATTAAAGCCTCAACAAAGGCTGTTCGCGCTAAGAGTGATGGTTCTGCCTGGTCTATACCATCTACTATCACTGGGAAACACAAATCTTAGTCGCCTCCGAAAGATCGATACAATGGTTCGGGCTGCAGTACGAAAGTGGCTTGATCTCCCTCACGACACCTCAAAGGCCTATTTTCACGCCGACGTCAGAGATGGAGCACTATCCGTGCCCTCCATGAGATGGCATATGCCACTAAGGAGATGGCTACGTCTCAAAGGACTCAGGAGAAACAACCAACAACTCTCCCCCTACCTAGCGCAAGAGATAGGTAGAGCAGAACGAAGGCTGCGTGAAGGAAGGGAGTTCCGAAATTCAACTAAGGAACTCAATAAAAGATGGGCCAGATTACTCCACGATTCAATAGATGGGAGAGCCCTAAAAGAGTCAAATAAGACCCCACAACAACATCGGTGGATTATTGAAGGGAATCGCCTACTCACCGGAAGAGACTTCGTAAATGCCACGAAATTGAGAATTAATGCGATGCCAACACGATCTAGAACAGCGCGAGGGCGTATGAAAGATCGATCGTGTCGCGGCGGGTGCAGAGCAGTGGAGACCTTAGACCACGTTCTCCAAAAATGTCACAGAACATACGTGACCCGCATTAAAAGACATGACGCCGTCGCCTCATATGTGCAGAGAGCGCTAGAGAATAAGTACGAGGCGGTCGACATCGAGCCTCGATTTACAACCGCGACGGGTTTACATAAACCGGATCTGATCGCCAAGAAAGGCACGGAGGCCATAGTGATCGACGCGCAAGTAGTTGGGGAGCATGTCTCTTTGGAAATGGCACACGCGGAGAAAGCCGCTAAATATCAACACCTGCGAGAGGCAATCCGCCGAAAGTATAGAGTCCGAGATGTTCATTTCACCACCATCACCCTTTCGTACCGAGGAATATGGAGCAGTACATCAGCCCAATCGCTCATGGATGCAAACATCTTAAGGAAACATGAGCTGAATATCGTATCTACCAGAGTCCTAACAGGAGGACTATCAAGCTTTTGGAAGTTCAACAGAACAACAGCAGTAATCAGACCCAACAGAAGAAGCCGCACGGGCATTGGATAACAACGACGGGATCAACAACGCGCTACCTACGAATCTAGGTACAATAACTGAGATAGGTGGTGGTTTTAGTGGGTAAACCCGTTAAATAGGGGAGTCCCACACAAAATAAGTCAGCAATAACAATCGCTGCGCGTGCATAAAGCATTTCCACCACAAACTCAGGAAAAAAAAAAAAAATCTTTAGTTCTCCTGCATTGAACGCGAAGTTTCCCGCTCGGGTGTGACGACCCCGCTTTCGCCCAGTTGGTCGACCAGAACCGGCGACGTGGTCCGAGTCTGCAAAGAGGAGGTCTGCCGAGCCAATCTGGAGGAGTGATGTCCCGCCACATGGGCTCCTCCGATTTTATAGATGCATAAGGCATCAGAACTTCGAGAAAAGTAGTATGGGGCGAATAAATCTTTTTTTCGTGCCCGAATAAAGCAATACGCGTCGAATTTTAAATTCTTCTAAGACAAGCAATGCGCGTCAATCCATCGACGACTACGCTAAGTCCCAATGAACCGAAGAGATACTCAAGACATCGAGCATCGAAAAGGCCGCATAAGATCGCGTGCTATTTACCGAGTGGCTGCAGGCCAAGTGCACCATCGCCGGTATATGCAGTGTTTTACACTTGGGGGGATATTAATCTCGAAGGGGAATGAAGACCACTAGTCTCGTACTGAGAGGTCAAGCGGAAAGTCCGCTCACCGGGATAGTCCGATGAAAACTATGTATCTTTGGAAGGCGATTAACACAACGTAGCGACACTACGACGCCTCGTAAGCCTCACCTTAGTGTGCAGGTCTTACTATATGATGACTTGGTCTTTCCACGATTAACGATTGATACTTAGACATTTACTGTGTAGCGCAGCTAAAATAAACTACAAGGCAATGAAATCACAACGTAATATAAGCCTCGGATTGGGAACTCATGGCGATCTCACTAGAACGGATTCATCCGGGAGTGAGGGAGCCAATGGTGACGAAACTGGCGTGTCCACGGCTAATGATTCACGGAACGATGAGTTGGATGTCACACTTGAGATACAGGTCCCCTTAGACGCCGCAATTACGTTTTGCGATAAGTGCATCAGGCATGGCAGGAGGCGAGGTTTTGCAAACCTGAAAGATCTAAACGACCACATTAAAAAGGACCACCCTCGTATGAGGGCGATTTTTATTTGCCGTCTCTGTGGCAGAAGATGCCCGACTAAACATAGTTGGGACTGCCACAGACCAAAGCGCAATGGACCACCACCAGCAGTGGCCCCAGGTCAGTTTCAGTGTGCGCACTGTGAGAGGTATTTTAACACACAAAATGGTTTGTCCCAACGCGAAAGGCATGAACATCCACGAGTGCGAAATCAACAAAGAGAGGCGCAGGCAAATCGGCCTAGAGGTGTAAGTGGCAGGCCAGCAGCGGTCTGGACGGAGGAAGAAACTGCCCTCCTCAGACAACTCGATAGGAGATTTCGTAATGCCAGGTACCCCAATGTAGAGATACAAGCATACCTGCCTAATAAGACCTATAAGCAGATAGGGGAGAAAAGAAGGCGTATTCCACGCGATGCGCAAGAGCCGGAATCCGAATCTGAATCGGAGACGGAGCCGGGTGAAGTTACGAGCAGTGACTCAAGTGATGACGAGGCGGAATTTGTTGACGCAGAGGATACGCAGGATCGTCAAGAAATTAATTTATTAAATGTGACGATGCAAGAGGAAGATCAAACGCACGAAGCGTGGCTCGCAAGAGTAGGCGAAATTATTCTCTCCACTGATGTGGCAGAAAATAAAAAATATTGGGCAAGTATAGAAAATTAAAATAAATATGGCAAACGCATAGGCAAACACCGCAAGTGCTCGAAGAGCACATTAATGCGTTCGTATCAGAACTTAGTTCAATGCTTGTCGGGTCGACTGTTAACTCGGCCACTACTCGACGAGAGCGAGAAAGAGAGGAAGCCCCGCAAAATAGGCGGAGAAGAGATGGCGATCGCAGGAGAGTGACGGCAAACCAACGCCGAAAGTACAGATACTTTAGGTGCCAAGAGCTGTACAAGAAATGCCCTACGAGGCTAGCGGAAATCGCTCTTACTGGTGACTTCTCCTTTACTGAGGCACGGAAAGATCCTCCTCCCTCTAGAGCAATAAGAGAGCTCTATGAACAGCTATGGGGAAGAGATGGGCCAGATGAAGTCGGGTTCATGCTCGAAGAAGGACGAGACGACATACGTCTTATTAATGAAGTCTTTCCACCTATAACGGTCGAAGAAGTCAAGGCCAGAATCTGCCGAACCAAGAGCAGAACAGCGGCAGGCCTAGATGGGGTTAAAAAGAGCCACCTTACGCGCAAGGGAGTGGCAGAACTCCTTGCAGTTCTATTTAACATCCTGGTACTCCACACTATTTTCCCAAGCGGGTGGAACAAGAACCGCACCACGCTTATACCAAAAGACGGTAAAGACCATAGTGACATTAAGAACTGGAGGCCTATTACGGTCGGGTCACTATTGGGGAGAACTTACGCCGGTCTGGTCGATCAAAAGTTGAGAGGTTTTGTGAAGCAATCTCTGAGGCAAAAAGGATTTACAGCCGAAGATGGTTGTCGATCAAATACTCTAATACTGGAGAAAGCGATCGAATCGATGAAGGGACTCCATGGGGGAGTAGTGATGGTAGCGGACGTGTCAAAGGCATTCGATACGGTGCCGCACAGTGCTATTGGGGCTGCACTAAAACGAAAAGGAGTGCCAAGTCATATCATTGACTTGGTCAAAAATATGTATTCAAACTGCCAAACCTCAATAAAGGGTCCAAGGCATGAGCGGGTCGAAATAAGCCTGAGAAGAGGAGTTAAGCAGGGAGACCCACTGTCGCCCTTGCTTTTCAACCTCATAATGGACCCGGTGATCGATAGCATCGACAAGGACGGGGGTGGTATAAGGCTGGGTGAAGAACGTCTCGCGATTTTAGCGTTCGCAGACGATGTCGTGCTACTGGGAGAGACTAAAGAATCCGCACAGAGACAAGTGGACAAGCTCAATAATTATCTTGAGAAGCTGGGAATGAGTTTGTCGGCGCCTAAATGTCTAGCCTTCCAAATAACATCGGGAAGTAGAACTTGGTTCACTAGCAATCCCAGGCTAGACTTAGGTCGTGAAGAGATCCCAGGAGTGGAAGCGGACGACATGTTCAAATATCTGGGCACCCGGTTTGGTCCTTGGACGGGTTTGCAAAGGGGCAAAGAAATCCCTAAGATTTTGGAGGCGATAAGAAATGTGCGATGTCTGAGTCTTAAACCGTACCAGAAAGTGGATGTCATAACAACGTACATCCTACCGCACTTTATGTACGAGCTGACGGCGAGTCCGCCAGCAGCCGGCATACTCAAAGTACTGGACGATGACATCAGGGTCCAAGTGAAAGAGATCTTAAAGCTTCCATTATCGACGGCACGGGGTTTCTTTTACACGCCAAAAAGGGACGGAGGTTTAGGCCTTGTAAAAATAGCGAGAGCAGTACAGCTGCTAACGGTCAAGAGCGGCATAACAGCAGCGGGATCGGAGGATCCTATACTTCGAGAAATCGGTAGGAACACCAAATTCCAAAACCGAGTTGACCGAGGGGCTAAGGCCTTAAGAGTGGATAAACCCACCAACAAACCCGACTATGAGCGAGTAAAGATACTCACTAAAGAGAGAGAGACTTAAGAATCCTAGGCTACTGAAATCCTCGCGGTACCTAGACGCAATCCGCATGCGTACAAACACTTTCGGTACGAAAGTGGTACTTGGCAGAACAATCGCCAACGCTGATACGATCTGTCGTCGGTGTCATCTGCAGCCTGAGACACTGGGCCATATCATCGGCCAGTGTGTATTCACCAAACCAGCCAGAATACGAAGGCATGATAAGATCAAAGAGCTGATAGCGGATCGGGTGAGCAGACACCATACCGTTATGTTAGAGCCAACAATTGATGACGCCGGCACGTTAAAGAAGCCAGACATGGTCATTAAAATGAATGACGAAGCTTTAGTAGTGGATGTGACCGTAAGATATGAAAAAGGGGTCTATTTGGCAGAAGCCGTCAAAGAAAAGATGACAAAATACCAGAGGACAGCGGACCTAATGGCCCGCAGGTTCAATGTGTCCAAAGGTATAGTGCTGCCCATAGTCATCGGGAGCCGAGGGGCGCTGCCAAAGAGGACAGTCAAGGCGTTGGACAAGCTTGGCATAAACAGCAAAGACAAGCGCTCTATCGCCATGAAGGCACTTCGATCATCGGTGGAAATCGCCAATGCCTTCATTGACTACGGGAATTGACTACGGCGACTCTACGTGTATTTTATTTATTGACTTATTTATTTATTTATTTATTATCTTAAATATTGACCTCGGACATTTTAATGGTATGACTTACCAACTTCTTTTAATGCATGACGAACAAGACGCGACTTGACGTGACCTACGGGCATCAAGATCGACGCTGAAGAAAGAAGACGCCGCTCAAGAAAGAAGAACGAAGAAAGAAGAAACGAAGAGCGAAGAACGAAGAAAAAGCCCGCTGCTCTGATTATCACAGGCACGGTGCGAGTCGTACGGCGCTACACAACGATCGTAGCATGCCACGGCGGCGGAGCCAGGATTCAGCCTGGGCGGACACCTCCACGCGGTCTTTCCCGGTAACATTCCGAAGGGAATGGCCAAGTGCCGCAAATCATACCCTAGTATGGACTCCGCTCGAGCTAATTTATCCAAGTCCGTAAGCTCGAAGAAACGAGAGGACGTTTTACTACTTGAACGCAGTAAGCCCTACGATGTGGCCATCATCGGAAGTGTACGGCGAGGGTATAATCCCCCGTATAGGCAAATAGCCAAATGCCTCGTCATCTAATTAGTGACGCGCATGAATGGATTAACGAGATTCCCACTGTCCCTATCTACTCTACGCAGGGAAGGAGACAGGAAGCCCGGTGCAAGTTGCCCGGTGCCTACCCTGGAGCCTTTCGGGTCTGGCGCACCCGCGTACCCGAGCTGGCCGACCGCTGCCTGGCTAGTTTAGAGCCTTATGCGGAGTGGGCCGAGTAGGCCTGCGAGTGTCCGACCAATGACATACAAGATTGGTACCGCAGGGGCCGGGGAGCCCTGTGATGGCTTAGGTCATCGCACCCCGGCCGCAATGAGGTAGGATTCGCGGGGGCAGTGGTTAACGCGTGTGAGTTGCGCAACATCTCAACTCGGGTGCGGCCCTGCACAGGCCGTAGGGAGGTTGGAAAGTACTCCCCCCTTTTGCCAAGGGGCCGGTCCGGGCTAAGCCACTGGGCAGGAATTGGTAGTTGTCTCGGTTCTGGCACGGTGCATAACGCGCGTGCAAGGATCCGGGGCGGTGCGCTGGTTGGGCGTGATCCCAACCCCACGTACTTGGGTGCCGTGTCGTATGCCGACAGGCGGAAACGGCACGTTAAATACAAAAGGTCGACGTATGTCCCTATCTCCGACGACGAAGAACCATAATTTCCGTTAGATATCGTCAACGCAAGCATGAGCGAGCTACGTAAAATCTCTCGGTCGGTGGACGCTCGGTGCGGGCGTCGCACGACCGACGAAAAATTTCGCCCAATTTCAAGGTACCTGGGCACGTAACTGCGCAGTTCCCTCGACGTACGCCATCGAGGGAAGGAACGTCGTCGGGAGACGTAGCGAAACTCGTCTCGTAGGGTATAACGGGGAAACGAGAAATCCTCGGTCGGTGGACGCCCCGTGCGGGCGTCGCACGACCGACGAAAAAAAGTCAGCACAATTACAGAGTCCCTGGGCACAAAACCGCGATGCTTCGTCTACGTAGGCTATCGGGAGAAAGGCGAATTTGGGATCGTCCGAATATCTCGAAAGTTGCGTATCTTGTGAGTGTACTCGTCGCTCTTGACGCGTGTTGCGGTCGAACGGTTGAATAAAAAGTGATGGGCCGGACAAGTACGTTTAAGACGTATTTGAACATAATTTGTACCGATCCAATCGAAGTTGAATGTTGTGAATAATACCAGAGGATCCTGAAAGTCGGAGGGGAATTGATTCTTTAAAGTCTGTACCTTGTTGAAGTAACGAATGACTTTCATGTGAATTTTTAACGATTTTTATAAGGTCTGGTTAAAAAGAAATGGTTTGACATCGTTCTTATTATTCGAAAGAAAGATTCTGCGATTTTTTATCTCCATTAATTTTTTAGTAATTTTGATAAAATGTTCTGAGCCCGACGAGGATTCTCAACGCTCATTTGTCGCCGGAGATAATATTTCGAATAACTGATAAATACTTGGCCTCGAATTGATATAATACATTTTAGTACTGCACTTAACTTCCGTTTTGACTTTTTTTTCAAGAACTTTTTTCTTGAAAATAATTATCATGAATGATTAGTGGCTCCTATGCATAAAACGTCAATTTTTCTATTAAAGTTTCCGATTTGTTCGATAAATATTCCAAATTATCAATAAAAACTTGTCCTCCAATTGATATCATACATTTTTATACTGCATGTAACTTGGATAGTACATTTTTCAATTTGTTCAATATTTATGAATTTTTTTGAAAATTTTTATTTTTCTTTACAGAATTTTTTTCGATTGTTTTTTATTGTTGACTTTTTTTGAACTTTTCAATTTTTCGTTTATTATTTCTATAGAATTTTTTTCCTGGTTCTGAATCTTTTTTCTATATCATCAAACAAGGGACCATCAATGGACTTGTCCCAACCTTTTTCTCCCTAGGGGAAGTTTATGGTTTGATATCACGCCTTTTTTCTCAAAAGTTCCTCATTTATGTTATGATGGCTATAGGATTTTAGTTTAAATTTCTATGTATTATTTGCTTAGTACATTTTTATAGATTCCATTCTCATACGAACATTTATTATGGGATAATCTTTTTTATGAAATTATCAGCAAATAAGGGACCATCAATGTACTTTTCCCAACCTTTTTTTCCCTGGGTATGATGTTCGGCTTATAAAGTCGGTTTCCACCATAAAAGACCAATTTTTCGTAAAAATTGTAGTGAATCACAATAAATTTTTAACCGGATTCTCCCGTACAGTTTCGTTTTTTTATGATTGATTTTTATTTGATTTAAATGAAAAGTGATGGGCCGGACAAGTACTTTTAACTCATATTTAAACATAATTTCTATCGATCCAATCGACGTCGAATATTGTGAATAATATCAGTAGCTCCTGAAAGTCTGAAAAAAATCGATTGTCTCTGCCATCATAGAGTAAGAAATGACTAGCTTGCATGTGATTTTTTTGGATTTAAAAGCTTCTTAAAACAGTTCCATAATGTTGAAATTTGGAGTTACTCATAAATTACTTGTCCTTCGATTGATATCATAAATTTTAGTGCTGCACGTAACTCAAATGGTAACTTTTTTCAATTTATTAGAAAATACTTGGCCTCGAATTGATATAATAAATTTTAATGCTGCACGTAAATTAGATGGAATTTTTTTTAGTTGATTTAGCCCTTCGAATCAAATAAGAAGAATGAGGCATCGGTTTCCAAAATGATTTCAAGCGCGATTTTTCGGTTTTTATTTTTTACTTGTTATTTGATTCTTTTAACACTTTAAAAAAGAGATAAAGTTTAGTTTTTTTTAAAGATAATGCTTTTTCAAGATTTGTGAAATTTTTTTCGAATTGTTCTGTATTTTTTTTATAAAATAATTTTTTTGCCCATTTTTTATAAAAATTTTGTTTTAAAGTTTTTTTCATGGATGGAATTATCAACAAACGAGGGACCATCAATGTACTTGTCCCAACCTTTTTTTTCCTAGGGGAAGCTTATGGTTTGATATCACGTCTTTTTCTCAAAAGTTCCTTATTTATGTTCAGTTGACTATAGGATATTAGTTTAAATTTCTATGAATTATTTATGATTTTCGTCTTATAACGTTGGTTTTCACGAAAAAAGACCTATTTTTCGTCAAAATTGTACTGGACATATTTCGTCACAGGTCTGTCCTCGGACTTCGGCGATTTTTTCCCTTGTACTCTAATATGTTTTGTCAATTAGGAACCCAAGAGCACGGCCGCAAGCGGGTTGGAGGCCGGGATATGATTTTCGGCTTATAGCGTACTTTTCCACGAAAAAAGACCAATTTTTGGTAAAAATTGAACTGAAAATATTTCGTCACAGGTCTCTCCTTGGACTTTGGCGATTTTTTTCCTTGTACTCTATTATGTTTTGTCAATTAGGAACCAAAGAGCAGGGTGAAAAGCAGGTTGTAGGTCGTGATATGATTTTCGGCTTATAACGTTGGTTTCCACGAAAAAAGATCTAAATTTCGTCAAATTTGAACTGGAAATATTTCGATAGAGGTTTGTTCTTGGACTTTGGTGATTTTTCTCCTTGTATTCTAATATGTTTTGTCCATTGGAAACTCAAGAGCATGTAGCAATGCGTGTTGCGGGCTGAGATATGATTTCCGGCTTATAACGTTAGTGAAAAGAAAGGAAAAGAGAAAAGATAGATCAAATTCAAGACACAACGAATACAACAGAATTGGCCATTTTTAAATGTCGTTTTGGCATTCTGAATCTAGACATTTTCGTGTCATCCAAAACATGCCCCCGATGAAATATATTTCCAAAGTTTGCAAGTGGCCGCGGAGATCCAATTATCTACAGTTTGATAGTTGCAGAAAAAAGGCACCCGGAAACATTTATTATGTCAGAAATCAAAGAAGTAAAAAAAACTGAGCGTACTTGATTCAACAGAGCAACGGAATTCAAAGACATTTAAGGTACCTGCATTGCTTGTGGAGGAAAACAATTTCATTTCAGGATAATTTAGAAATAAATTAGGAAATTCAGAAATTTAGCATAGAATTTAGAAAAAGGAAAATTAAGATAATTAGTAAAGCTGAAAACTTTTGTGATGAATTTTTGAAATTACATGTTACGGTTGGAGTAAAAAATTTAAATGATTGGCACACATGCTGCGACACAAAAATATCAAAGTTTGAAGGTATTCGCTCCATACTGCAGTAATACAAACTTCAATACTATTTGAAAGGAAACACTTTAAAACTTGCTGAACAAAGTTCCATTACATATTACCATAATCAAAGATAGGGGGTGATACTTAGCACATATACTTATCCACAGAAATTTCCAAATTCGCAGGTATCGGCTGCAATTCAATGTATCTGCGCAATGAGTTTGGAAGACAGCAGTTTCAAATCCATCCATAAATGAGCAACTGAAGACTTTTGTAATGAATTTTTCACTTCATATTTATGTTACGGTGCGAGTCAAAAAATAAAATGAATGGCACAGTATATAAATTTTATAGTTTGCAGATTTTTGCGGTATTTCAATGATCCAAATCTATAGTATTAGAGTGGAAAGTTGTTAGAAGTCATGATGTTACATTAAAATCACATAGCGCGCATAACATTCAGAAATTCTGTAGGTTTCCATGATGTTGGCAGGTATTATACTTAGTCGCATCGAAAACTGAGCAACTGTACACTTATCGTAATGAATGTTTTCACCAATAATTCCACATTTGCAGTTTGCAGAATAGGAATACTCAACATACACGTCATTTCATAAGTATTGTTGTCAATATTTGTGTTTGCCTACCGCATTCCGACGATTCAAATTTTCATATTATCAGCAAAAAAAGCATCCCAAGACTTTTTGGAACAAGTTTCAAAATTTATTACTCGACAGACCAGGTGGAAAAAGAATAACTACACTTATATCAAGACCAGAAACTGTTTTGAGAATCTGTTGTACAAAATGTGCGATTGATGATCATAATTGGAAACCTTTTGAATCACGTTACCACAATCAGCATGAAGAAATAGTAGAAAATCATAGGACACATATTAGGCAACCAATTAATAATATGCATCGATCCGCTGCAAACCGATGGAGTCAAAACAAGGATCGGAAAGAGCAGAGCCATAGTTAAAAAGAAAAAAGACAGCGCAATTGAAAGTGAACAGAAATCAAAATTGTTTCATGTATCTGTGCATTAGTTTCTGAAGACAGTAATTTCAGATCTATTCAGAAATAAGTAGGTGAAGACTTTAGTAATGAATATCTTCGTTAATATATTCCAGTCGAAACCAAAAAGCTAAAAGATTGGCATACCTGCTATTTCACAGAAATATCAAAGTTCATAGGTACTTGCTACGTATCAGTTATACAGACTTTGGTGCTATAGGGAAAAACACTTCAAAATTACATGAACCACATTTTTGAAACTTATTATGACACATTCAAAAAAAAAGTGACAGATACGATGCATGTTGAAGCAAGCAAAATGCTGTAATTTTGTATGTCTCCATGGTTATCCGCAGACAAAATATTTGATCACATCCAAAAATGATCAGGTGTAGACTTACAGACATGAATTTTTCAACCCACAAGGTTAGAGGTGTTCATTCCATTTCGAAGATACAAATTTTGATAACATGAAAATTAAGCACCCAATGACTTATTGAAATAAATTTCCAAATTTATCATGTAACAACTCAAATGAATATATCTATACATTATTACATGGCTCAAATATTTTTCAAAACTTGGGTGTATGAACAAGCAATTATGAAGGCTTTTTGTTATAAATATTTCAAATTGTGTTGTTGAAATCAATATAAAGAAATAGAAATACGAATATCTCTCGTATTGTCTGGAGAACAAATAGAAATTGGTATGACAATACACTGTAAGCTAAGCAGGTGGAAAAAGGGACCGGTGAACACAGCCAAACTAAATGAAAGAAATTATGACAACAATACATTGAATTACTTGACCAAAGTTTTTTTTAATTTATTTGAATTCGTTTACACACAACCATCCACCTCTTTCTTTAATGTAATTACACAACATAGAATTTCTGTTTGGAAAGAACGTTTTAGAGGTTATAATGAACGAACTTTTTTTTCTCATTGTTATTATTATTATTATTATTATTATTCAACACTAATTAGTCACGTCATTAATAATATCGATTCCTTCCACTTTTCAATAACCACTTTTATTTTTCTACACTCTGCACGCTACAGCACTCCGGCGGTCATAACCTCAAACGTCAACATGACGCGAAATCTCGCAAATTTGCTATCTATGTATATATTACGATATCGAAGTAGAACAGATAATTCTTAATTTTCACGACACATTATTCACGTTTTCACTTCTCAATATTTTACTCACTCTCAGTACACTGTATGAGATCAATTAATCCACTTTTGAGGTTTTATTTATTATAGATATTACTGTCGTGAATTGGGCTCGAAACTTATTGAAACTTCTTTTATGAAAAAAATAAAATTCATTATATCCACTGCTATTTCCAATAATGTTTTATTTATTTAAACGAAATTTGCAAATCTTGCACCGTTGATCAACGGGGCTACGATCGCAATCACTTTATAATAACATAACAGACGATAACAGACGGTATACAAGAAAACATTGAGGACTATCAGAAACTTTCTCATCGGCGATTGGTCGAGACGGATAGATTCTCACCGGTGATTGGTTATGATGGGCATCAAGAAGCCCTTGTATGTATCGGTCTGAACCCATATACGGATACGTCAGCTGCGTAAATGTGTTGGTACTTTTTGCATAATCTTGAGCCCGTGCAAAGTTTTTTCTCGGCAAATACGCCACCGAGAATGCTGATTTTGGGCTCGTTCGACAGAGAACTTCTTAATTAGCTTAAAGTTCAATTTTCAAAGCCGTACATAACTCATGAGCTTCGCTATTAAAGCAAATCACATGCCAATTTTACCCCCACCACCGCGAATCGTTTTATTCAGAGAAAGTATAGTCTCGGCGAGAGCCTCGGGCCAGCAGACGACAGGGCTGTCAATGTACTTGTCCCGAGACTCTACCGAGTCTCTTGATATGTATCGGTCCGCTGCAAACTGATGGGGTCAAAACAAGGATCGGAGAGGGCAGAGCCAAACTGAATATCAAGCAAAATATGGGGATGTTTAGAAATAATGATGGCACAAGCAATAAATTAGAAAACAATTATTCAAGTAAAGTTTCTAATATCATTCTAACAGTTCCGTGTTATGTATAACCTATTTACACATGATATATAACCACGCTAGTGACGATATATTCGCACTAGACAATATTTCTCGTAATCTGGTTTAATTGAAGGATTATTTCAGTCAACACTTATTTCCAATCGAACGAAATAATGAAATCTTGAAAAGTTGCGTTGACATTGCATCGCGCATTTTTTATATTCTTTTTCACACACACATCACAGACTACATTTACGTGGCCGCTTTGATACCGGTTTAATATATCACAAATTTTAACAAAATAAATAGTAATATGCACTTCTGTAGATGACAAAAATTATTTTTTTATTTATCCCGCACGCACTTCGTAATGGAGAAACTCTGTTCATGCGATCAAAAACTGACACGAGGTTTGTACATATATATATGTATATCGATCGAATTTTTGACTGCTGTTACCAGCTGTGCTGCGCCGTGTGCTACGTTATGAAGTTGACGTCAGATTTCCAATCATCAACAACTAATTTCAACAACCAATCACAACGTCTAAAAATGGATGTCGTCAGATCCAACCAATCAGAAACTCGATAGCATCAAAGTGCCTTTGATGGTGTTATCAAGAGACTCGGTAGAGTCTCGGGACAAGTACATTGACAGCCCTGTCGTCTGCTGGCCCGAGACTCTCGCCGAGACTATACTTTCTCTGAATAAAACGATTCGCTGTGGTGGGGGTAAAATTGGCATGTGATTTTATTGAATTACGAAGCTCAGGAGCCATTTAGCAACTTGAAAAGTGAAGTTTAAGCCAATTGAGTAATTCTCTTTCGATTCCACCCTAAATCAGCATGATCGGTGTTGTAATTGCTGAGAAAAAACTTTGCACGGGCTCAAGATTATGCAAAAGTTACCAACACATTCAAGAATTTATGCGTCTGTATTTATAAACACCATCAAAGGCACTTTGATGCTCTCGAGTTTCTGATTCGTTGGATCTGACGACATCCATTTTTAGACGTTGTGATTGGTTGTTGAAATTAGTTGTTGATGATTGGAAATCTGACGTCAACTTCAGAACGTAGCACACGGCGCAGCACAGATGGTAACAGCAGTCATAAATTCGACCGATATACATATATATATATGTACAAACCATGTGTCAGTTTTTGATCGTATGAACAGAGTTTCGACATTGCGAAGTGCGTGCGGGATCAATAAAAAAATAATTTTCGTCATCTAAAGAAGTGCATATTACTATTTATTTTGTTATTTGTGATATATTAAACCGGTATCAAAGCGGCCGCGTAAATGTAGTCGGTGATGTGTGTGTGAAAAAGAATATAAAAAATGCGCGATGCATGTATGTCAACGAAACTTTTCAAGATTTCATTATTTCGTTCGATTGGAAATAAGTGTTAACTGAAATAATGCTTCAATCAAACCAGAGTACGAGAAACATTGTCCAGTGCGAATAAATTGTCAGTGGCGTGGTTATATATCATGTGTACATAGGTTATATATACGAATAAATAGAACAAAAATACACGCAACTGTTAGAATGATATTAGAAACTTTAATTGAATAAATATTTTCTAATTTATTTCTTGTGTCGTCATTATTTTTAAACATCCCCATATTTTGCTTGATATTCAGTTTGGCTCTGCCCTCTCCGATCCTTGTTTTCACCCGCTCAGTTTGCAGCGGATCGATTCATATTATTAATTCGTTCCCTAATATGTGTTCTATGATTTTCTACTCCTTCATGATGATTATGGTAACATGATTCGAGAGGTTTCTAACCATGATCTTGAATTGCACATTTTGTAAATCAGATTTTCAAAAAAAAATCTGGTCTTGGTATAGTGTGTAGTTATTCTTTTCCTATTAGGTCTGTCGAGTGATAAATTTGGAAACTTTTCGAGAAAGCCTTTGGATGCTTTTTTTGCTAATGATATGAAAAGTCGTATCTTAGGAATGCGGTATGCAAACACAAATTTTGATAACAAAACTTATAGAATGACATGTATGTTGAGTATTTCCACTTTGCAAACTACAAATATGGGATTATTATAAAAAAAATTCATTCCGATAAGTCTACTGTTGCTCAGTTTTGGATGCGATCAAATATGATGCCTACCAACATCCCCAGAAACTTACAGAATTGCTGAATGCAATGTGCGCTATGTCATTTTAATGTAACATCATGACTTTTGACAACTTTTCATTATAATGCTGTAGATTCGGATCATTAAAATACTGCAAAAATCTGTAAACTATACAATTTAAATACTGTGCCATTCATTTTACATTTTGACTCTAACTGTAACATCTATATGAAGAAAAAAATTGATTATAAAAGTCTTTAGTTGCTCATTTATGGATAGATTTGAAATTGCTGTCTTCGAAGCTCATTGCGCAGATACATTGAACCGCAGCAGATACCGGCGAACTCTGAAATTTCTGTGGATAAATATATATGCGACGGATCACCCCTTATCTTTGATTATGGTAATATGTAATGGAACTTGGTTCGGCAAGTTTTTAAGTGTTCCTTTTCAAATAGTATTGAAGTTTGTATGACTGATATACAGCAAATACTTCCAAACTTTGATATTTCTGTGTTGCAGCATGTGTGCCAATCATTCAAATCATTTCCTCCAACCGTATCATGTAATCTAGAAAATTCATCACAAAAGTCTTCCGCATTTCTAGATACTTCAATTTTCCTTTTTCTACTCCATTGTGAGTTTTCGAATTTTTAAATTAATTTCTGAATTGTCCTGAAATGGTTTTTCTCCAAAACCAATGCAGGCACCTTAAACGTCTTTGAATTCTGTTGCTTTGTTGAATTAAGTTCGCTTAGTTTTTTTTGCTGCTTTGAGTTCTGGCATAATAAACTAGGGAAAAAAAGGTTGGGACAAGTACATTGATGGTCTCTTGTTTCTGGATGGCATAGAAAAAAAATTTAGAACCAGGAAAAAAATTCTATAAAAATAATAAACGAAAAATTGAAAAGTTCAAAAAAATTCAACAAAAATAAAAAACAATCGAAAAAAATTCTGTAAAGAAAAATAAAAAAATTTCAAAAAAATTCATAAATATTGAAGCCATTGAAAAATGTACTATCCAAGTTACATGTAGTATAAAAATGTATGATATCAATTGGAGGCCAAGTTTTTATTGATAATTTGGAATATTTATCCAACAAATTGAAAACTTTAATGAAATTCATGATAATTATTTTCACGAAAAGAGTTAATGAAAAAAAGTCATAACGGAAGTTACGTGCAGTACTAAAATGTATTATATCAATTCGAGGTCAAGTATTTATCAGTTATTCGAAATATAATCTCCGGCGACAAATGAGCGTTGAGAATCCTTGTCGGGCTCACAACGTTTTATCAAAATTACTAAAAAATTAATGGAAATAAAATCATTAAAAATTCACATGAAAGTCATTCGTTACTTCAACAAGGTACACACTTTAAAGAATCGATTCCCCTCCGACTTTCAGGATCCCCTGGTATTATTCACAACATTCAACTTCGATTGGATCGGTACAAATTATGTTCAAATACGTCTTAAACGTACTTGTCCGGCCCATCACTTTTTATTCAAATTGCTCATTCGAAAACAAATCAGGGCTGTTCTATAATGACAAATATAATAAAATGGATAGAAATAAAAATAATATCTCCAAGTAATTTGAACTTGATTGTTCGCAAGTTCGTATAGCAATATCCACTTCTCATTTTCTTCAGTGAACACATACCATTCGGTAAGAACCAATGAAAATGAGAAATATCCAGGCACATTACTAGAAATTTTCGAACCTACTCAGCCATGAAATGTTTTTTTTTCTATAGTCACGTACACATTTTGAAAAATATCACTAGTCGAGTACGACACGTGGATTCCTGGAATTTGGAGAAAAATGATTTTGTTGTGAATTATGACACCATATAATATAAATAGATTAATCAACTTTATCTTTCATTTTCGTTTCATTTTGACAAGAGCGATTCGAAGGAAAATTATTTTCTCGGGAATTACTGTTTCTTAATATTAACACATGCATTAACTTCGTTTTTGATTTGTTTTCGAATGAGCAATTTGAATAAAAAGTGATGGGCCGGACAAGTACGTTTAAGACGTATTTGAACATAATTTGTACCGATCCAATCGAAGTTGAATGTTGTGAATAATACCAGGGGATCCTGAACGTCGGAGGGGAATCGATTCTTTAAAGTGTGTACCTTGTTGAAGTAACGAATGACTTTCATGTGAATTTTTAATGATTTTATTTCCATTAATTTTTTAGTAATTTTGATAAAACGTTGTGAGCCCGACAAGGATTCTCAACGCTCATTTGTCGCCGGAGATTATATTTCGAATAACTGATAAATACTTGACCTCGAATTGATATAATACATTTTAGTACTGCACGTAACTTCCGTTATGACTTTTTTTCATTAACTCTTTTCGTGAAAATAATTATCATGAATTTCATTAAAGTTTTCAATTTGTTGGATAAATATTCCAAATTATCAATAAAAACTTGGCCTCCAATTGATATCATACATTTTTATACTACATGTAACTTGGATAGTACATTTTTCAATGGCTTCAATATTTATGAATTTTTTTTAAATTTTTTTATTTTTCTTTACAGAATTTTTTCGATTGTTTTTTATTTTTGTTGAATTTTTTTGAACTTTTCAATTTTTCGTTTATTATTTTTATAGAATTTTTTTCCTGGTTCTAAATTTTTTTTCTATGCCATCCAGAAACAAGAGACCATCAATGTACTTGTCCCAACCTTTTTTTCCCTAGGGGAAGTTTATGGTTTGATATCACGCCTTTTTTCTCAAAAGTTCCTCCTTTATGTTATGATGGTTATAGGATTTTAGTATAAATTTCTATGAATTATTTGCTTAGTACATTTTTATAGATTCCATTCTCATACGAACATTTTTTATGGGATAATCTTTTTCATGAAATTATCAGCAAATAAGGGACCATCAATGTACTTTTCCCAATCTTATTTTCCCTAGGTATGATGTTCGGCTTATAAAGTTGGTTTCCACCATAAAAGACCAATTTTTCGTAAAAATTGTAGTGAAAATATTCCGTCACAAGTCTGCCCTTGAACTTTGGCGATTTTTTTCCTTATACTCTAATATGTTATGCCTATTAGAAACTCAACAGCATGGAGGAATCCGGGATGAGGCCCGAGAAATGAATTTCGGTTTATAATGTTGGTTTGCACGTAAAAGACCAATTTTTCTTCAAAATTGTACTGAAAATATTTCGGCACTGGTTTGGTCTTGGACTTTGGTGATTTTTCTCCTTGTCTTCTAATATGTTTTGTCTATTGGGAATCCAAGAGCATGAAGAAATGCGTGTTATGGGCCATAATATGGTTTTCGGCTTATAACGTTGGTTTCCACGAAATAAGATCTATTTTTCGTTAAAATTGTACTGGAAATATTTCGTCACAGGTCTGTCTTTGGACTTTGGCGATTTTTTTCCTTGTACTCTAATACGTTTCGTCTATTTGGAATCCAAGAGCATGGAGAAAAGTGTGTTGCGGGCCGAGATATGATTTTCGGCCTATAACGTTGGTTTCCACGAACAACAACAAATTTCTCGTCAACATTGTACAGAAAATATTCCGTCACAGGTCTGTCCATGGAGTTGGGCTATTTTTTTTCTTCTACTGTAATTTGCTATGCTTATTGGGAACCCAAGAGAATGGTAGAAAGCGGGTTGGGGGCCGAGATATCATTTTCGGCTTATAACGTTGGTTTCCACGAAAAAGGACCTATTTTTCGTCAAAATTGTACTGGAAATATTTCGGCACGTTGGTTTCCGCGACAAAAGATCTATTTTTCGTCAAAATTGTATTGAAAATATTTCGTCACCTGTCTGTCCTTGGCCTTTGGCGATTTTTTCCAAGTCTTCATACCAAGAAAGAACTGATGTAAAGATTTCCTTAATAGAACAGATTTTATTTATCCCTTTTCTTCAAAATTCAAATGAAAGATAGATCAAATTCAAGACACGAAAAATCCAAAAGATTTGCCCACTTTAAATGTCGCTTTTGTATTCTGAATCTAGAGATTTCATTTCATCCAAAACGTGCCCTCAATGAAATATATTTCCAAAGTTTGCAAGTGGCCGCTGAGGTCCAATTATCCAGTTTGATAGTTGCTGAAAAAAAGTACCCGAAAACTTCTAACATTTATTATGCCAGAACTCAAAGCAGCAAAAAAAACTAAGCGAACTTAATTCAACAAAGCAACAGAATTCAAAGACGTTTAAGGTACCTGCATTGGTTTTGGAGGAAAACCATTTCAGGACAATTCAAAAATGAATTTAGAAATTCGAAAACTCACAATGGAGTAGAAAAAGGAAAATTGAAGTATCTAGAAAAGCGGAAGACTTTTGTGATGAATTTTATAGATTACATGATACGGTTGGAGTAAATGATTTGAATGATTGGCACACATGCTGCAACACAGAAATATCAAAGTTTGGAAGTATTCGCTGTATATCAGTCATACAAACTTCAATACTATTTGAAAAGGAACACTTAAAAACTTGCCGAACCAAGTTCCCTTACATATTACCATAATCAAAGATAAGGGGTGATCCGTCGCATATATATTTATCCACAGAAATTTCAGAGTTCGCAGGTATCTGCTGCGGTTCAATGTATGTGCGCAATGAGCTTCGACGACAGCAATTTCAAATCTATCCATAAATGAGCAACTGAAGACTTTTATAATCAATTTTTTACTTCATATAGATGTTACAGTTAGAGTCAAAATGTAAAATGAATGACACAGTATTTAAATTGTATAGTTTGCAGATTTTTGCAGTATTTTAATGATCCGAATCTACAGCATTATAATGAAAAGTTGTCAAAAGTCATGATGTTACATTAAAATGACATAGCGCACATGCCATTCAGCAATTCTGTAAGTTTCTGGGGATGTTGGTAGGCATCATATTTGATCGCATCCAAAACTGAGCAACAGTAGACTTATCGGAATGAATTTATTTTATAATAATTCCATATTTGTAGTTTGCAAAGTGGAAATACTCAACATACATGTCATTCTATAAATTTTGTTATCAAAATTTGTGTTTGCATACCGCATTCCTAAGATACGACTTTTCATATCATTAGCAAAAAAAGCAACCAAAGGCTTTCTGGAAAAGTTTCCAAATTTATCACTCGACAGACCTAATGGGAAAAGAATAACTACACACTATACCAAGACCAGATTTTTTTTTTTAAATCTGATTTACAAAATGTGCAATTCAAGATCATGGTTAGAAACCTCTCGAATCATGTTACCACAATCATCATGAAGGAGTAGAAAATCATAGAACACATATTAGGGAACGAATTAATAATAAGAATCGATCCGCTGCAAACTGAGCGGGTGAAAACAAGGATCGGAGAGGACAGAGCCAAACTGAATATCAAGCAAAATATGGGGATGTTTAAAAATAATGACGACACAAGAAATAAATTAGAAAACATTTATTCAATTAAAGTTTCTAATATCATTCTAACAGTTGCGTGTATTTTTGTTCTATTTATTCGTATATATAACCTATGTACACATGATATATAACCACGACACTGACAATATATTCGCACTGGACAATATTTCTCGTACTCTGGTTTAATTGAAGCATTATTTCAGTTAACACTTATTTCCGATCGAACGAAATAATGAAATCTTGAAAAGTTTCGTTGACATACATGCATCGCGCATTTTTTATATTCTTTTTCACACACACATCACAGACTACATTTACGCGGCCGCTTTGATACCCGTTTAATATATCACAAATAACAAAATAAATAGTAATATGCACTTCTTTAGATGATGAAAATTATTTTTTTATTTTTCCCGCACGCACTTCGTAATGTCGAAACTCTGTTCATACGATCAAAAACTGACACATGGTTTGTACATATTATATGTATATCGGTCGAATTTATGACTGCTGTTACCAGCTGTGCTGCGCCGTGTGCTACGTTCTGAAGTTGACGTCAGATTTCCAATCATCAACAACTAATTTCAACAACCAATCACAACGTCTAAAAATGGATGTCGTCAGATCCAACGAATCAGAAACTCGAGAGCATCAAAGTGCCTTTGATGGTGTTTATAAATACAGACGCATAAATTCTTGAATGTGTTGGTAACTTTTGCATAATCTTGAGCCCGTGCAAAGTTTTTTCTCAGCAAATACGCTACCGATCAAGCTGATTTAGGGCGGAATCGAAAGAGAATTACTCAATTGGCTTAAACTTCAATTTTCAAGTTGTTAAATGGCTCCTGAGCTTCGTAATTCAATAAAAGCACATGCCAATTTTACCCCCACCACGGCGAATCGTTTTATTGAGAGAAAGTATAGTCTCGGCGAGAGTCTCGGGCCAGCAGACGACAGGGCTGTCAATGTACTTGTCCCGAGACTCTACCGAGTCTCTTGATGTTAGAAGTTTTCGGGTACTTTTTTTCAGCAACTATCAAATTGTGGATAATTGGACCTCAGCGGCCACTTGCAAACTTTGGAAATATATTTCATTGAGGGCACGTTTTGGATGAAATGAAATCTCTAGATTCAGAATGCAAAAGCGACATTTAAAGTGGGCAAATCTGTTGGATTTTTCGTGTTATGAATTTGATCTATCTTTCATTTGAATTTTAAAGAACAGGGATAAATAAAATCTGTTCTATTAAGGAAATCTTTACATCAGTTCTTTCTTGGTATGAAGACTTGGAAAAAATCGCGAAAGGCCAAGGACAGACAGGAGACGAAATATTTCCAGTACAATTTTGACGAAAAATAGATCTTTTGTCGCGGAGACCAACGTTATAAGCCGAAAATCATATTACAGCCCACGAGACGCATTTCTTCACTCTCTTGGGTTCCTATTACACGAAACATATTAGGAGATAAGGGGGAAAATCACCAACGTGGAAGAAGAAACCAGTGCCGAAATATTTCCAGTACAATTTTGACGAAAAATAGGTCCTTTTTCGTGGAAACCAACGTTATAAGCCGAAAATCATATCTCGGCCCCCAACCCGCTTTCTACCATTCTCTTGGGTTCCCAATAAGCATAGCAAATTAGAGTAGAAGAAAAAAAATAGCCCAACTCCATGGACAGACCTGTGACGGAATGTTTTCTGTACAATGTTGACGAGAAATTTGTTGTTTTTCGTGGAAACCAACGTTATAGGCCGAAAATCATATCTCGGCCCGCAACACACTTTTCCCCATGCTCTTGGGTTCCAAATAGACGAAACATATTAGAGTACAAGGAAAAAAATCGCCAAAGTCCAAAGACAGACCTGTGACGAAATATTTCCAGTACAATTTTAACGAAAAATAGATCTTATTTCGTGGAAACCAACGTTATAAGCCGAAAATCATATAATGGCCCACAACACGCATTTCTCCATGCTCTTGGATTCCCAATAGACAAAACATATTAGAAGACAAGGAGAAAAATCACCAAATTCCAAGACCAAACCAGTGCCGAAATATTTTCAGTACAATTTTGAAGAAAAATTGGTCTTTTACGTGGAAACAAACATTATAAACCGAAATTCATTTTGCGGGCCTCATCCCGGATTCCTCCATGCTGTTTAGTTCCTAATAGGCATAACATATTAGAGTATAAGGAAAAAAATCGCCAAAGTTCAAGAGCAGACTTGTGACGAAATATTTTCACTACAATTTTTACGAAAAATTGGTCTTTTATGGTGGAAACCAACTTTATAAGCCGAACATCATACCTAGGGAAAATAAGATTGGTTAAAGTACATTGATGGTCCCTTATTTGCTGATAATTTCATGCAAAAGATTATCCCATAAAAAATGTTCGTATGAGAATGGAATCTATAAAAATGTACTAAGCAAATAATTCGTAGAAATTTATACTAAAATCCTATAACCGTCATAACATAAATGAGGAACATTTGAGAAAAAAGGCGTGATATCAAACCATAAACTTCCCCTAGGGAAAAAAAGGTTGGGACAAGTACATTGATGGTCTCTTGTTTCTGGATGACAGAAAAAAGATTTAGAACCAGGAAAAAAATTCTATAAAAATAATAAACGAAAAATTGAAAAGTTCAAAAAAATTCAACAAAAATAAAAAACAATCGAAAAAATTCTGTAAAGAAAAATAAAAAATTTTCAAAAAAAAATCATAAATATTGAACAAATTGAAAAATGTACTATCCAAGTTACATGCAGTATAAAAATGTATGATATCAATTGGAGGCCAAGTTTTTATTGATAATTTGGAATATTTATCGAAAAAATTGGAAACTGTAATGAAATTCATGATAATTATTTTCACGAAAAAACTTAATGAAAAAAAAGACATAACGGAAGTTACGTGCAGTACTAAAATGTATTATATCAATTCGAGGTCAAGTATTTATCAGTTATTCGAAATCAAGAGACTCGGTAGAGTCTCGGGACAAGTACATTGACAGCCCTGTCGTCTGCTGGCCCGAGGCTCTCGCCGAGACTATACTTTCTCTGAATAAAACGATTCGCGGTGGTGGGGGTAAAATTGGCATGTGATTTTCTTTAATTGCGAAGCCTATGAGTTATGTACGACTTTGAAAATTGAACTTTCAGCTAATTAAGAAATTCTCTTTCGATTGCGTCCAAAATCAATACGATCGGTGGTGTAATTGCTGAGAAAAAACTTTGCACGGGCTCAAGATTATGCAAAAGTTACTAACACATCTATGGATTTACTGTGTCTGTACAGAACACCATCAAAGGCCTCTTGATGCCAGCTATAACCCATTTCTATGGAAGCTCGGGTCCCGGGATCCCGGCTACAGAAATAATGAGTTGTGATTGGTCAGGACACTTGCTGTACCGTTCCAGCGGAATACAGTTTATGAATATATATACAAGACCATCAGTCAGCCGTCAGTTATTGATGTTATAACAAACGGATTTTCGACATTACGAAGTGCGGGGTGACAAAAAAATATTTTTCATCTAATAAAGTGTTAAATATGTATTTATTTTATTAAAAATAGTGGTATGTGGTGTCATACAGTATTACGAAAACCAGACATATAGTGACTTTGACGTGATATATAGTACATCGCCATCTGTCAGTTTTTGATGGCATGAGCAAATTAATAGCAACAGCGATCTGAATGATAAAATTTCGGAGAAATAGTGCGAGCTGTATGAATTCGATTCAAAATTCTTATATGACTATAAAAAAAAAATGTTATGTAAGTTTTGTGAAAACCATGTGGGTTAGTTTACGCTCATCGCAATCGGTTCGCGAGTGTTTGTTATATCGAACATATATTAGTATTGGGAAATTTCTCCTTGTACAAATTCTTTGATTTTACGTTTATTTATGACATAATTTTGTTGCAATCCTGGTTCTGGTTCTTCAAAAATTTTCAACGGGAGTTATGTGAGAAAAATAAACTTTCGCTCATTATATAACCTCTCAAACGTTCTTTCCAAACAGAAATTTCATGTTGTGTAATTACATTATAGAAAAAATATGCGTGATTGTATGTAAATGAAAGCAAATAAATGTTGAAAAACTTCGGTCAAGTAAAAGTGTCTAATTCAATGTATTGCTGTCATATTTTCTTTCATTTCGTTTGGCCGTGTTCACCAGGCCCTTTTTCCCACCTCCTTAGCTTACAGTGTATCCATACCAATTTCTATTCATTTTCTAGACAATTCGAGTGACATTCGTATTTCTATTTCCTCATATTGATGTCAATAAATTGGAAAATTCATAACAAAAAGTTTTCATGATTGCTTGTTTACAAACACGAGTTTTAAAAAATCTTTGGGCCATGTAAATACATAGATATTCACTTGAATTGTTGCATGATGAATTTGGAAATTCATTTCAATAAGTCATTGGTTACTTATTTTTCGTGATATTAAAATTTGTATCTTCCAAATGCAATGAACACATCTTAAGTTTGACAACATGATGAAGCGACACGTATATTGAGTATTTCCAGACCATGTTTACGATTGACATTATGGATTAAAAAATTCACGTGTGTGAGTCTACGCCTGATCATTTCTGGATGTGATCAAATATTTTGTCTGTGTATAACCATGGAGACATACTAAATTACACTATTTGATTTACTTCAACATGCAGCGTATCTGTCTGTCACTTTTTACACTATTTGATTTACTTCAACATGCAGCGTATCTGTCACTTTATTTATTGAATATGCCATAATAAGTTTCAAAAATGTGGTTCGGGTAATTTTAAAGTTTTTTGCCCCATAGCACCAAAGTTTGTATTACTGGTACGCAGCGAATACCTATGAACTTTGATATTCCTGCGAAGCGGTAGGTGTGCCAATCTTTTCACTTTTTGGTTCCAACTGTAATATATGAATGAGATACATGAAACAATTATGCGTTCTGTTCACTTTCAAGTGCGCTGTCTTTTTTCCTTTTAGATTTGGCATAATAAATTTTATGAATCGGTGGTAATTTTTTCTGTCTGTACCAAAATTTAGATGAATAAATCGCAGCAAATACTTGCAAATTTGGAAAATTCTGTGTATTGACATGCATGCCAGGTATTAGTACTTCCATTTTTTGATTATGGAATATGGATATCTACAAATAATAAAAATTATACATGAATTATAGGATTTGGAAATGGATTATAAATAATAATCAATAATAAAAAATAATGATGAATGATACAAAAAGTCAGCGATGGCCTGTTTATGAATGGCATAAGAAGTTATGTTTTCAAAATGCAATGCTCATATTAAAAAGTAAGCAATTCTGTTGGTCTTGACGCACTTCATACTTTTTCTTTTGTCCGGTTGAACCTTGGTGGCTACATGCAGAGTTTGAAAATTTTGTGCATCGACGTAGGTGCGTCAACTTTCTATCTCTGGGAATGATAATACGAATGGAAAAGATTGCTTCAAAAAGTCCTTGGAAGCACGTTTTTTAATGAAATAAAAATAACTAGTATTAGAATTCATTAAACATATGTGAAAATTGCGAATTCTGGTGGACTTGGTGAACATTATATATATTTTTTTCTTTCTCCTTCTGTCAAATTTGAAGGAAAATCAATCCAAAAATTCGTTTCATTGAAAAATCTTCATGTTTTCTTTATTCACAATGATTTCATCAAAACAGATGAAAACAAAATTTATAAATGAAGGGGGAAAATTCCACAATGATACAAAATATTGAAAAACCTTACGGAATATGATTTTAATCCCACAAAATTATAGACACGTTCGAAATGGTTGAAAAATTGAGGATATCACTTCAAACATTCGAAGAATATCAAACTGTTATAAATTGTACAAAACTTAAAGAAAATCATTGGAGAAAGGAGAATTATTTTTAAATATCACAATAGAAACATTGGAGAACTTGAGAAAATCTTATTTAAGAATATTTTTTGTGGTTTAGAACTACCACAGAAAAAAGATTTGATATCAAGCCGTAAAAATCCTTTCTCGGAGAAAAAAAAATTTGGACAATTACATTGATGATCGCTCGTTTTCGCATTATACCACAAAAAATGTAAACAAAACTTCTTAAATCACACAACAAAAATGATTTCGAACCGTAAGAAAATATCAAATATATTACAATCCTACAGCATTAGTGTATAATGTTCTTCACTAGTATACTGATTGTGCGGTATCAGTCTTTTTTCAACGAATCAGATGTTACAAGCCAAAATCATATCTCGGCCTCCACCCCGCTTTCCACCGTGCTCTTGGGTTCCTAATTGACAAAACATATTAGAGTACAAGGAAAAAAATCGCTGAAGTCCAACAACAGACCTGTGACGAAATATTTCCAGTACAATTTTGACGAAAAATAGGTCTTTTTTCGTGAAAACCAACGTTATAAGCCGAAAATTATATCTCGGCCTCCAACCCGCTTTCCACCATGCTCTTTGGTTCTTAATTGACAAAATATATTAGAATACAAGGAAAAAAATCGCCAAAGTAGCACAATTTTGACGAAAAATAGGTCGTTTTTCGTGGAAACCAACGTTATAAGCAGTAAATCGTAAATAATTCATAGCAATTTAAATTAAAATTATATATTCATTAAAACATAAATAAGGAACTTTCGAGAAAAAAGACGTGATATCAAACCATAAACTTCCCCTAGGGAAAAAAAGGTTGGGACAAGTACATTGATGGTATCGTGTTTGCTGATAATTCCATCCATAAAAAAAAACTTGGAAATCGATGCCTCATTCTTCTTATTTGATTCGAACAGCTAAATCAATTGAAAAAAATTCCATCTAATTTACGTGCAGCATTAAAATTTATTATATCAATTCGAGGCCAAGTATTTTCTAATGAATTGAAAAAAGTTACCACTTGAGTTACGTGCAGCACTAAAATTTATGATATCAATCAGTGGACAAGTATTTTATTAGTAACTCCAAATTTTGACATTATTAAATTGTTCTAAGAAGCTTTTAAATCCAAAAAAAATCACATGAAAGCTAGTCATTCGTTACTCTATGGTAGCAAAGACTTATAAGAAAATCGATTTTTCTCAGACTTTCAGGATCCTTGGTATTATTCACAAAATTCAACGTCGATTGGATCGATACAAATTATGTTTAAATAAGTGTTAAAAGTACTTGTCCGGCCCATCACTATTCATTCAATAAAAAATCAATCATAAAAAAACGAAATTGTATGGCAGAATCTGGTTAAAAATTTGTTGAAATGCGATTCATTATTAGTTTAATGCTTTTAATAATAGTATAGGTTAGTTCTTATTCCTTATGGAATTCGTTCGCTGGAAGAATAAGTAGGAAGTAAAAATTGACATCATTGAATATAAACTGGAGAGTTATTTTGGAAGCTTGAACATATATATTATGTACAACTTGTTTCATTTATCGATGCAGAATAAAATCCCTCGTATATTGCGGAATAATTTGTTTCCGTTTTTTATTGAATTAGTGCAACTAAGTAAAAATTACTTGAAGATAATTCTCTCAATTCCCTCTGCATGAATACTTATGACTTGTGAACCATCAGTTCTAGACAAGCCCTGATTTTTATTTGGATAAACAAATTAAACGTAAAGTGATGGGCCGGACAAGTACTTTTAACACTTATTTAAACATAATTTGTATCGATCCAATCGACGTTGAATTTTGTGAATAATACCAAGGATCCTGAAAGTCTGAGAAAAATCGATTTTCTTATAAGTCTTTGCTACCATAGAGTAACGAATGACTAGCTTTCATGTGATTTTTTTTGGATTTAAAAGCTTCTTAGAACAATTTAATAATGTCAAAATTTGGAGTTACTAATAAAATACTTGTCCACTGATTGATATCATAAATTTTAGTGCTGCACGTAACTCAAGTGGTAACTTTTTTCAATTCATTAGAAAATACTTGGCCTCGAATTGATATAATAAATTTTAATGCTGCACGTAAATTAGATGGAATTTTTTTCAATTGATTTAGCTGTTCGAATCAAATAAGAAGAATGAGGCATCGATTTCCAAGTTTTTTTTTATGGATGGAATTATCAGCAAACACGATACCATCAATGTACTTGTCCCAACCTTTTTTTCCCTAGGTATAATCTCCGGCGACAAATGAGCGTTGAGAATCCTTGTCGGGCTCACAACGTTTTATCAAAATTACTAAAAAATTAATGGAAATAAAATCATTAAAAATTCACATGAAAGTCATTCGTTACTTCATCAAGGTATACACTTTAAAGAATCGATTCCCCTCCGACTTTCAGGATCCCCTGGTATTATTCACAACATTCAACTTCGATTGGATCGGTACAAATTATGTTCAAATACGTCTTAAACGTACTTGTCCGGCCCATCACTTTTTATTCAAATTGCTCATTCGACAACAAATCAGGGCTCTTCTATAATGACAAATATAATAAAATGGATAAAAATAAAAATAATATCTCCAAGTAATTTGAACTTGATTGTTCGCAAGTTCGTATAGCAATATCCACTTCTCAATTTCTTCAGTGAACACATACCATTCGGTAAGAACCAATGAAAATGAGAAATAATCAGGCGCATTACTAGAAATTTTCGAACCTACTCAGCCATGCAATGTTTTTTTTTTCTATAGTCACGTACACATTTTGATAAATATCACTAGTCGAGTACGACACGTGGATTCCTGGAATTTGTAGAAAAATGATTTTATTGTGAATTATGACTCCATATAATATAAATAGATTAATCAACTTCATCTTTCATTTTCGTTTCATTTTGACAAGAGCGATTCGAAGGAAAATTATTTTCTCGGGAATTACTGTTCCTTAATATTAACACATGCATTAACTTCGTTTTTGATTTGTTTTCGAATGAGCAATTTGAATAAAAAGTGATGGGCCGGACAAGTACGTTTAAGACGTATTTGAACATAATTTGTACCGATCCAATCGAAGTTGAATGTTGTGAATAATACCAGGGGATCCTGAAAGTCGGAGGGGAATCGATTCTTTAAAGTGTATACCTTGATGAAGTAACGAATGACTTTCATGTGAATTTTTAATGATTTTATTTCCATTAATTTTTTAGTAATTTTGATAAAACGTTGTGAGCCCGACAAGGATTCTCAACGCTCATTTGTCGCCGGAGATTATATTTCGAATAACTGATAAATACTTGACCTCGAATTGATATAATACATTTTAGTACTGCACGTAACTTCCGTTATGTCTTTTTTTTCATTAAGTTTTTTCGTGAAAATAATTATCATGAATTTCATTACAGTTTCCAATTTTTTCGATAAATATTCCAAATTATCAATAAAAACTTGGCCTCCAATTGATATCATACATTTTTATACTGCATGTAACTTGGATAGTACATTTTTCAATTTGTTCAATATTTATGATTTTTTTTTGAAAATTTTTTATTTTTCTTTACAGAATTTTTTCGATTGTTTTTTATTTTTGTTGAATTTTTTTGAACTTTTCAATTTTTCGTTTATTATTTTTATAGAATTTTTTTCCTGGTTCTAAATCTTTTTTCTGTTAATTTAATATACAGACACATAAATGTTTGAATGTGTTGGTAACTTTTGCATAATCTTGAGCCCGTGCTGATTTTGGGCTCATTCGATAGAGAATTTCTCAATTAGCTGAAAGTTCAATTTTCAAAGTCGTACATAACTCATCGGCTTCGCAATTAAAGAAAATCACATGCCAATTTTACCCCCACCACCGCGAATCGTTTTATTCAGAGAAAGTATAGTCTCGGCGAGAGCCTCGGGCCAGGAGACGACAGGGCTGTCAATGTACTTGTCCCGAGACTCTACCGAGTCTCTTGATTAGCCGAGCTGTTGGAGTTATCGAAGATAATATTCTGAGAAATTGAAACATTTTTTCGTCGGTCGTGCGACGCCCGCACGGGGCGTCCACCGACCGAGGATTTCTCGTTTCCCCGTTAGACCCTACGAGACGAGTTTCGCTACGTCTCCCGACGACGTTCCTTCCCTCGATGGCGTACGTCGAGGGAACTGCGCAGTTACGTGCCCAGGTACCTCGAAATTGGGCGAAATTTTTCGTCGGTCGTGCGACGCCCGCACCGGGCGTCCACCGACCGAGAGATTTTACGTAGCTCGCTCATGCTTGCGTTGACGATATCTAACGGAAATTATGGTTCTTCGTCGTCGGAGATAGGGACATACGTCGACCTTTTGTATTTAACGTGCCGTCTCCGCCTGTCGGCATACGACACGGCACCCAAGTGCGTGGGGTTGGGATCACGCCCATCCAGCGCACCACCCCGGATCCTTGCACGCGCGTTATGCACCGTGCCAGAACCGAGGCAGCTACCAATTCCTGCCCGGTGGTTTAGCCCGGACCGGCCCCTTGGCAAAAGGGGGGAGTACTTTCCAACCTCCCTACGGCCTGTGCAGGGCCGCACCCGAGTTGAGATCTTGCGCAACTCACACGCGTTAACCACTGCCCCCGCGAATCCAACTCCATTACGGCCGGGGTGCGATGACAGGGTCATCACAGGGCTCCCCGGCCCCCGTGGTACCAATCTTGCATGTCATTGGTCGGACACTCGCGGGCCTACTCGGCCCACTCCGGATAAGGCTCTAAACCAGCCAGGCAGCGGTCGACCAGCTCGGGTACGCGGGTGCGCCAGACCCGAAAGGCTGCAGAACCAGCACCGGGCAACTTGCACCAGGCTTTCTGCCTCCTCCCCTGCGTAAAATCCGCGAATCGTCCCTGCCTACTCGCCTTCGCCGGCGCGGGGCCTCTTGTCAAAAGCCCAGCCCGCGAAGCTCCTCAGCGCCTGGAAATTCTCGGGGGAGCTGGCGAACCTTTGAAGTTCCCAGGCACCATCGTCGTCCTGCCGGACACCCATAGCAGCCAAGTCTCTGCGCTCGTCGTACAACCGGCAGTCCAGCAGGACATGAGGAGAAGTCTCCTCAGCCTCGCCACACGGACACATCGGGATCGCTTGGAGTCCTCTTCTAAAGAGAAACTCGTTCAGCGACCCGTGTCCGGTGAGCAAATACCCCGTCGGGAGGCCGAAGCAACTCCCCCTCAGGAGCTCAGCGGGCCCTTCTGGATCGGGAATGAAGAGACGAGTCGTCCCGCCCTTCTCGCATTCCCGCCAGCGCTCTCGCCATTCGGCCCACGCGGCCTCGCACGCCCGGGCCCTCGTACCCGGCACCTCCTCCCCGTTCGCTCCGGGGAACGTCCACGGGACGGGCACTCCTTGACGGAGGAAATACCCCGCCTCGGAGTTTTTCGCCTCCAAGTCCCATGGGAGCTCCCCCATCAGCACCGTCATCGCCTCCGTAGAGACGGTGCGGCATACTGATAGCGCGGCGAGGAGGACCGGACGCTGGGCCCTGTTGAGCATTACGCGCTCCGTCGCTCTTGCCCTCACAAAGCCCCCCCAAACGGAGGCGCCGTACATCGCGCACGGGACGAAGAGCCCCCGGTACCAGGACCCGATGGTCCGACGCCGGAGGCCCCAGTCCCGCCGCATCACTCGCCGCAGTTGATACACCAGGGAGGTGATCTTTCCCCGGATCTCCCGCAGGTGCGGCCAAAAAGTCAGCCGCTTGCCTACGAGAATCCCCAGGTACCGGACCTCCTCCCTGTACGGCACGGCGCCCCCGTCCAGGAGGACTCTGGGGTGCCTGTTGCCCGCGAAGCTTCCGCTGAGCACCATGGTCACGGTCTTATCCCTAGAGATTTCGACCGTGGCACTGACACCCCACTCCCTCACCATCTCGAGGGACTGCGTCGCTCGAGCCTCTACACTCCTGCGTGTGTCCCCCGAGGAGATCAGGAGCGTGTCATCGGCATAAGCGACAACCTCGATCTCCACGTCACGGAGCCGCCGCAACAGGGGGTCCAGAGCCAGATTCCAGAGAATAGGCCCCGACATCGACCCCTGCGGGCAGCCCCGAACGACGTCCAGCTCAACACGACCAAACCGAGAAGCCATAAACGCCTGTCGGCCGCTGAAAAAGCTCCGCCAGACACCCCATTCGGGACATCCGGCGGCGCCCAGGATCCCGAGGATCGTGTCCCAGCTCAGGTGGTCGAAGGCTCCCCTAAAATCCACAAACGTTCCGAGTGTGTATTTCTGGGGAGACTCCTGAACCACCCTCATGGCCAGGTGCCACGCGTCCTCGGTGCTCCTTCCAGCTCTGAAGCCAAACTGCCGGTCCGAGAGGGAGTGAACCTCTCTCGCCTCCAACCTCCGGACCAAGATCTTCTCCAGCAGCTTGCCCAGCACCGGAAGGAGGCTGATCGGTCGATACGACCCAGTCTCGTCAGGCGGCTTCTCGGGACCCTTGAGAATGGCCACGACGCGGGCGCTTTTCCACTGGGGTGGGAACACTCCAGCTTCCAAGCAGCCGTTGTACATGGCCAGGGTCAGGTTCGGGGCGTACGCAGTCAGCGCCCGGACCATCCTGACGGTGATCCCGTCCGGTCCAGGCGCGCTGTTCGGCTTCATCCTTCTCAGGGCGAGGTTCATCTCTACCGGCGTTATGGGGGCAGGAGGATCAGGCACTGGGTGGATCACCTCTTCTCGGGGCTCCCGCTCGGGAAGCCTCGGGAAGAAGCGCTCCAAAAGCGCCCTGGCACTTGCTTCCCACGAGGTTGCAAGCGCCCCTCCGACCCTCACGCCGCCGATGTCGACTGGGCCCCGCCGGCCCCTGAGAATCCTATAGACGGTTCCCCAGGGATCCGCGTTGCCCACCTCGCCCACGAAAGCTCGCCAGTCCCCTTCCTTCTTTTCGAGGACCAGGCGATGGTAGCTCCGGTACAGCTCTCTGTAGGCACCCCGGAGCGCCGCCTGGTCCTCTGGAGGATCCTCTCGCCTCCGCGATCGCTGCAGGGCCACCCTGCCCCGCCTCGCGAGCCTCCTCGCCGAGGTCAGCTCCCGACACCACCAGCGGGATCTCTTTCGCGGCCCCGTGCCCGCCGCCTCCAGCCGAGAGTCGTTCACCCCTTGAATCAAGGCCGTGACCGCCTCAGCGAAGGCGACAGGCCCGCCCGCCGCGAGTGCCTCCCCGTCAACGCCCGCCGCAGCCTGTCCCAAGGCGGCGCCATAAGCGCCCCAGTTCACGCCGGCAGTCCGCCACCTGTAAACAGGCAGCGGAAGATCGGCGTCTCCGTCTCTCCGAAGAAGGGTCACACAAATCGCGTTGTGGTCCGAGTGCACCAGATCCGGCAGGATTTCCCACCTCGTCCGGTACACGCGGTCAACACCCTTCGCCAGAGTGACGTCGACATCCGACCTACCCGCAGGCCCGTCGAACGTGAACTCACGGGACGGTTCGTTCAGGACCTCCAAGTCGCAAGCGACTATGAAGTTCTCGAACTCCCCACCCCGCGCCTCGTTCTCGGCTCCTCTCATGCGGTTCTTGGAGTGCCACAGGCGGGACACGGCGTTCGCATCCATGCCTGCCATCACGGGAGCCTCTCGCAGCTGGGTAAAAACCCATTCCAGATACTGGAAGTAGCTGTCGAGCGGCGCCCCGTGGCGGCAGTACACGGAGCATAGGTACATAGTACCAAAAACACCGCGAACCCACACCGTAGCACCCCCTTCACCGCGGGGCACGGTCACTACCGTGGCGTCGAGCGTCGCGTCCGAGAGGACCACGGCCGACTTACCGTCGCCGCTCTGAAACACCCGCATCCAGGCCGGGAGCCTCGCGACGACACCCCCCCGCCGCAGATACGGTTCTTGCAGCAGGGCGGCGGCGTAGCGGCCCTCGACGAGAGCCTGGCCGAGCTCAGCCATTACCCCCCGGGACCGCCGGCAGTTTGACTGGAGGACCCGGAGTCTCTGCGACTCCGGGCCGCCCAGCCCACCGGCAATCATCGGCTCAGGGGGCTGGTTAGCCATTTCCGGCGTTCGGCTCGCCAGCTGGCGGGGCTCTGGGGCGGTCCCGCTCCTCGGCAACCGCGGCCCTTTCCTGGGCGAGCTCCTCCTGGTAGAGGGGGCACGTGCCGTCCAACGCGCCATGGGCAGCGCCTAGGCCGTGCCGGTGCTGCAGCGGCACCCGGCCGCTGCGCGGGACGCGCGGGACGCCCAGTCGCAGAGGCTCCCTCCGGCGCCCTTTTCTTCGGAGCCGCCTTCCACTTCGCCTTCCTGGCCTCGGGTGGCTTCGCCCCCGACGTTACCCCGGAGCCCGTGGCGACGCTCTTCGATCCGGTGGCGATGGCGAGCGATTTCGCCGACCGAGAGCCCGCATCGTCGCTTAGCTCCATGTCGCCGGACCAGTCGGACACCGCCCCGTCCGACACCACACCGCTGCGGCCTTCATAGACCGCCCTTTTTCCGGCCCGCCTCTTCGAGGCCACTTTCTTCCACGAGGCCGGACCCGGCCGCTCGCTCGTGGCAGTCTCTGCCGCCGACGTGGATCCAGCCGAGTCGGACAGTGGCGGCGCTTTCCTCTTCGCCCCTGGTGAAGCCGGCGGGCCCATAAGGGAACCCTGGCCGGCCACCGCATCACTTCCCACCACCAAAGCGGCTGCGCCGGCGCCGGCGACAAGCCCTCCTTTCCCCTTCGCAACTCCCTCTCTATCTCCCGATGTTTGGGTCGTGGGCAACCCAGTGTCCGTGCGCACCTTTTCGTCTTTATTGATTCCGGACATAATCATAAAGGTTTTTGGGGCTTTTTCGGAGGATCCCCAGCTCAAACACCCAACTCACACCGCCCAAAACTCATCCTCACCCGCTGCCCAACCCGGAATGCTGACCCCAGCCGGTCCCTAACCAACCATGCCCCATAGGGACAGGGTCAGCCGGGCCCAACCAAGACCGTCATCCAGGGCTTATGGCCAAGGGCTCGAACACCCCAAAGAGAACCACCGACCGCGGTCCCCCCCACGGCGTCCACGGCTTGCTGCGGCGTGGCCTCGACGGAGACAACACCCGGCCCCCCTGCAGGCCCACACCCTGGAGCCACCAGGTCCTGCAGGGGCGACACGAGCTTTTTACACGCGTTGCTACGGGGCAGCCCGCCCGGGTAGCGACTCCCGAGTCGGGTCCCGGTACGACCGCGCGGCCCCTGGGCGTGCGAGACCCCCCATCCGAGGGGGCCTCCCAGGTTTCCCGTTGTACCCTCGCCACATCCGCCATAGACACCAAAGGGGGGACGGCCGGAGGTCCCCGAAAGGGCACCCGAACCCAAGGGTTTGTGTTGCTCTTAGTTGGAACCTCCCCGCCGGCCCGCACGGATAAGCCGCTCGGCCCGGACGGATCATTGGAACACGAAGCCCCCCCACCATCGACAAGGTGGCAACACATCGGGGGGGAGTAGATAGGGACAGTGGGAATCTCGTTAATCCATTCATGCGCGTCACCAATTAGATGACGAGGCATTTGGCTATTTTATTCGTTCTCCGTGTTGTGCCTGCACGGATACAGGTTACAATGCACGTGTTATAATAATAATGATATTAAGTGATAAAAGGGCGTTCTTTACATAAAAGTATCCTTGTGTTTAGTGTCGTGTGTTTGTGTTTAGTATCGTGTATTTGTGTTCAGGATAATGGCAATTTGTCGGCTCTATTCATTTACTAATTATGGTCATTACTTCTAAGTCACATTATACATAACAATTGTGGGTGGCAGGCATTTTAAGGGGCACAATAAAGTAGTCACTAGTTAAGTTCGAGCGGGGGGCTGAAAAAGCTACGTTGGCATCAGGTGCTCGTTGAACAAAGGTATGTGGAGGGCTTGGGCACACAAAAACTGCTCGGAGCGCTGTCGTCGTATCATGTCAGTGGCCGTTGAGGGGTGAGACTTTGGTCGGGGATCGATCGTTCCTCCTTCCTTCCCTCCTTCCTTCCATCCTTCCCTCCTTCCTTCTTGCCTGCGGGCACCCTAGCTCGACTATTAGCGTCGCATGGTCGTCATTTGTTTCCACCTCGCAAAATTGAGGTGGGACCCTTGGAGTACTCGGGTGGTGATGCTCGCCAGGATGGGGGATGGTATTCCCAAGGACCTGAGGAGAGAGTCGGACTCCCTCGCCCAGATACCGCGCCACGAGATCGTGAGGGCTCCTACTTCTACTGCGCCCGGCTGTACCCTAAAGTCATGGGCAACCAGGCGGATCAGTTCGTCGTTTGCTGCATAATAGTCTCTCTTCTCTGCGTACGTGATAGAGAGGGGTCGTCCCCCTGAAACAATTTGGCAATCCAGGATCACCACACGGTCCCCCAGACGGAATGTCAGGTCCGGTTTGCGTCGCCCCACTGCGGTTCGATGAATTTTCTCCACCATAACGTTGGCCCCGATTCTCCTCAGGGCATTGGCCAGGGTATATACGACGTTGTTGTGGCGGTGAATTCGTCCACCGTGAGTGCGGTGGCATTGCTGGATGATATGCGCGGTGGTTTCCGGGACGCCACAGCCAGCACGGCAGGTTGTGGCTTGTAGGGTGCGCCGGACCCCTCTCGAGGTTCTCATTCTTGAAGGCAGTGCATTAATCCTCACCCGTATGTCCTCAATCCATTCGCGGGCTGGAATCCTGATGTAGTCATCTCTCACCCATTGGTTGGAAAGCCCGGATTTCTTTGTTTCACGGAGTTCGAAGCCATCCACAGATCGATGTAGCCTATCGGGCCAATCTTTGCTTCTGCTCGATGATAATACGCACCATCTTCTTATAGAGCCAGCGAAGTCGCTGTTGCATGCTGTCCTTGCCTGTGGGAGGGCTGAGAAGGCGAGGTTGTTAAGACGTCTCAATTTAAGTTCCGGGATACTTGATGAGAGCGCAGGAATACCTAGTCCGCCCTCACTGACCGGAGCATGGAAGAATGCAATAGGACAGTCGGGAGGGAGTCGAGTCCACGATCGAACCGCTGATCTAATCTGCTTGTCCAACCGGCGGAGGTCGCCATGGGTCGTTCTCCCAAGAACCAGAGCGTGTGTTGCCCTTGGTAGCAAGTACGTGACGAGGATCTTGAGTCGCTGTTGTGGTTTCAGTGGTGCTACTGAAATTCTATTGAGCTGATCCCTTAAGTACGGCGTCGATGGTAGGATGCCACGGCAGTCGAACGTGATACCCAGGTACCTCCATTTGTCCACCACCGACAGCTGTGGGATTCGGTGGTCGCCAATAATAAAGAGGCTTTCGGAAATGATCTTAATCTTTTTCTCCCGGCCCGCTGGTACCATAGACAGAGCCGCACACATAGTTGACATGATCTCCAGCCCATAGGAGAACAGTGCTCGATGGACCGCATCCAGAGAACGTTGAAGACCCTGCACAGTCGAAGCCACCAAGACCGGATCATCCGCTAAAGCGAGGGCGTTGATATTCTCGCCACCGAGCTCCACACCTATGACCGGCAGAAGCTCGTTCAGGACCCTATCCATGACCATGTTGAATAGGACAGGTGATAACGGGTCGCCCTGGCGCACTCCTCTCGCAGCCCTGATGTCTGTGGAATATTGTCCTGCGACCTCGAGTACCGTGGTTGATTCTCCGTACAGGTGTTCGATGTATCTCACCATCTGGATTGGTAGGTGGTTGTGCTTGAGAACATTAAAGATTCCCTTGTGGTTAACCGTGTCGAAGGCCTTGCGCACGTCCAGGATAGCCATATGGAGTGGTCTCAGTCGGGATCTTGCTTCGCTGATCAGTGCTCCCATGATCATGATGTTTTCCGCAACTCCGTCGGTCTCAATGAAGGCACGCTGTCTCGGGTCGGGCGGGGCACATGCGGCCACACGCTTCACTAAGATTTTATGGAAGTGCCTAAGGATAACAGATGAGATGGCTATAGGTCTGTATAGGGAAGGGTCGTTAGCTTCAGCGCATTTCGGAATCAAGACTGTCCGGGATTTGCTCCATCTTCCAGGCACTCTACCGCAGAACATGATTGTATTCATGATCGTTGCTTTGACCGAGTCGGGCACACTCCCGCGCCACGCTCTCACTGTCAGACCATCCGGGCCTGCCGCAGATCTGGATGGCGGATAGTTATCCTTGATCTCGGTCTCGGAGATGGGGAGCCATACGTCGTTGTTCCGGTCGCTAGTGTTCGGGTCATCCCATGGCACACTTCTCTGGGGTGGTGGTTGTTGGATAAGCCGCCTCCAATAGTCGTCCTGGGTTTCGAGTGGCAGAGAGTTCGTGACGTTGGCGTCCCCGTCCAACACCTTCCTTGCCGCTTTGGCTTGGTTCTTTCTCCATAACGTCTGTAACCCTGCGTATGCCTCCCGTCTTCTAGCGGACCTCGACAATGGGGCCACGCCGCCGTCAGTACGCATCGTTCGCGGATGTCGGGGACGAGGAGGTGCCAGGCATTCTTCGCTCCATGCTTCTAGTAGGGCACAGGGGTCGCCGCCACTGATAGCCCGTTGGACGGCACGCTTAAGAAGGAGGTTATCGCGAAGATATTCGGCATGCAGGGCTTCAGTCAGGTGGGCCGCCAATACGGTGGACGGGTTCACGTGAGTCGGGGCAGGATGCGGGGCAGGAGGCTCAGGAGTACCCGTTCGCTCCGCCTGCAATAGAGTGTCGTTCCCTGGGGTCACAGTAACCTCTGGTATATTGGCTTGAGGCTGGTCCTCCGTATTCCGTGCATTGATGACCTGCTGGACTTCCCGAAGAGCCTCTCGATACTTGGGCATCCTTTTCATACCCTTAATGGCCTCAAAGGATCTGGTAAAGCCTAGCCTGGTTTCTAAATAGCGCACCATGTTCGGTACGTTTGCTGGGGCCATCGCCTCTTCCCACGCGAGCAGCCGAACTTCTTCCGGTGTCTATCTCGGTGTGGTTCTGGCTGTGTTGATTTCGCTATTATATTCAACTGGGTGTGCTCTTTTGCGGTGGATGCCAAGGCCAATCTTGGAGGCGAAACTACGCGGGCAGTTTGGGCATAAAAATTCGTCGGCTCCCGGGGGTGCGTTTACCGGGGTCTGAATCTCGTCAGGCTCTTCGATGGGCGGATCGCCTACGATGTCGTCCAAGTTGTCGAACGTTGGCGTGTCATTTGGCCTAGTAGGGGAATTGCCATTGTGTGTGGGGGTGGTAATAGTGTCGTCGTGAATGTGGGTGTGGATGTCTAAAAAAGTCGTTGACGTTGAGGGCTCACCGCGGGATGATGCAGTGGCATCTTCCCTTACGCTTACTTCGAGGTTTAAATTGTTTGCGGTGAGTTGGGTGTCGTAAGAAGACACCGGGACACTACGGTCCCTTCTGTCGCAGTTAGTTTGCATATCGCGTCGTCCGCGACCGGAAAGGTGGATGGCTGAACAGGGAGATGCCGCGCGCAAACGTGACTCCGGAGGGATGCGGTTCCCTGTCTCCCCGCGCCAAGCATGTCCAAGTCCTCCCTCTCGCCTTGACGTAGCTGGCCCCATTCTAGGCATAGTTGATATTGGCTACTTTTTCCCGGACCTTGCGTATTAGAATTGGGCACCTCTCACTGTCCCGTGCAGAGTGGGCAGTGTTGGCTAGGCCAGATTCTCTGCAGTTAAAGCAGTATGGTGATTGCGCCGAGTGGTTGCATTGATTGCTCCGGTGTTTACCGGCGCAGTGCTCGCATATCTCAGAGTCGTTAGAACATTGGATTGAGAGGTGACCAAAGCCCAGGCAACGGAAACATTGAAGCACCCGTATATGGTCGTTGATGCGGCAAGAGAGCCAACCAACATATGCCCTTTCTTGGTCCATGAGCTTGAGCCTATCACTTGCCGCAAGTTCAATAACCCAGGAAGACACCCGCCTGCCAGCTGGATTAAATTGGAAGACTGCCTTTAACTGATCCCGATGGCCAAGATTGTTGTCCCTGAAGAGGCCATCTAAGAGCTCCTCCTCACACATTTCTGACGGAATTCCATGTATTGCCATTCTTGGATTAAGCTTGTTGTTCTCTTTTACCACCAGACCCGCTTCGGCCAGCCCGGGCGAGTTTCGGAGTTTGCTCAAATCCACCGACTTCGCACTGATCCTAATTCCAGAACCAGGTATCCGGTTAACTTTTTCAACCCGAAGGTTGTATTCCGCTGGCTTGATGATTCTAAGCACCGCTTGTTTGGTCATATCCGAGGTGAGATATTTGGACTTATGGGTTTCAGATGGGACTACCCTAGGGAAAAAAAGGTTGGGACAAGTACATTGATGGTCTCTTGTTTCTGGATGACATAGAAAAAAGATTCAGCACCAGGAAAAAAATTCTATAGAAATAATAAACGAAAAATTGAAAAGTTCAAAAAAATTCAACAAAAATATAAACAATGGAAAAAAATTCTGTAAAGAAAAACAAAAAATTTTCAAAAAAAATCATAAATATTGAACAAATTGAAAAATGTACTATCCACGTTACATGCAGTATAAAAATGTATGCTATCAATTGGAGGCCAAGTTTTTATTGATAATGTGGAATATTTATCGAACAAATTGGAAACGTTAATGAAATTCATGATAATTATTTTCACGAAAAAAGTTAATGAAAAATAAGTTATAACGGAAGTTTACGTGCAGTACTAAAATGTATTATATCAATTCGAGGTCAAGTATTTATCAGTTATTCGAAATATAATCTCCGGCGACAAATGAGCCTTGAGAATCCTTGTCGGGCTCACAACGTTTTATCAAAATTACTAAAAAATTAATGGAAATAAAATCATTAAAAATTCACATGAAAGTCATTCGTTACTTCAACAAGGTACACACTTTAAAGAATCGATTCCCCTCCGACTTCCAGGATCCCCTGGTATTATTCACAACATTCAACTTCGATTGGATCGGTACAAATTATGTTCAAATACGTCTTAAACGTACTTGTCTGGCCCATCACTTTTTATTCAAATTGCTCATTCGAAAAAAAATCAAAAACGAAGTTGATGCATGTGTTAATATTAAGGAACAGTAATTCCCGAGAAAATAATTTTCCTTCGAATCGCTCTTGTCAAAATGAAACGAAAATAAAAGATGAAGTTGATTAATCTATTTATATTATATGGAGTCACAATTCACAACAAAATCATTTATCTCCAAATTCCAGGAATCCACGTGTCGTACTCGACTAGTGATATTTATCAAAATGTGTACGTGACTATAGAAAAAAAAACATTGCATGGCTAAAGTAGGTTCCAAAATTTCCTAGTAATGTGCCTGATTATTTCTCATTTTCATTGGTTCTTACCGAATGGCATATGTCCACTGAAGAAAATGAGAAGTGGATATTGCTAAACCATAAACTTCCCCTAGGGAAAAAAAGGTTGGGACAAGTACATTGATGGTATCGTGTTTGCTGATAATTCCATCCATAAAAAAAAACTTGGAAATCGATGCCTCATTCTTCTTATTTGATTCGAACAGCTAAATCAATTGAAAAAAATTCCATCTAATTTACGTGCAGCATTAAAATTTATTATATCAATTCGAGGCCAAGTATTTTCTAATGAATTGAAAAAAGTTACCACTTGAGTTACGTGCAGCACTAAAATTTATGATATCAATCAGTGGACAAGTATTTTATTAGTAACTCCAAATTTTGACATTATTAAATTGTTCTAAGAAGCTTTTAAATCCAAAAAAAATCACATGAAAGCTAGTCATTCGTTACTCTATGGTAGCAAAGACTTATAAGAAAATCGATTTTTCTCAGACTTTCAGGATCCTTGGTATTATTCACAAAATTCAACGTCGATTGGATCGATACAAATTATGTTTAAATAAGTGTTAAAAGTACTTGTCCGGCCCATCACTTTCCGTTTAATTTGTTTATCCAAATAAAAATCAGGGCTTGTCTAGAACTGATGGTTCACAAGTCACAAGTATTCATGCAGAGGGAATTGAGAGAATTATCTTCAAGTAATTTTTACTTAGTTGCACTAATTCAATAAAAAACGGAAACAAATTATTCCGCAATATACGAGGGATTTTATTCTGCATCGATAAATGAAACAAATTGTACATAATATATATGTTCAAGCTTCCAAAATAACTCTCCAGTTTATATTCAATGATGTCAATTTTTACTTCCTACTTATTCTTCCAGCGAACGAATTCCATACGGAATAAGAACTAACCTATACTATTATTAAAAGCATTAAACTAATAATGAATCGCATTTCAACAAATTTTTAACCAGATTCTGCCATACAATTTCGTTTTTTTATGATTGATTTTTTATTGAATGAATAGTGATGGGCCGGACAAGTACTTTTAACACTTATTTAAACATAATTTGTATCGATCCAATCGACGTTGAATTTTGTGAATAATACCAAGGATCCTGAAAGTCTGAGAAAAATCGATTTTCTTATAAGTCTTTGCTACCATAGAGTAACGAATGACTAGCTTTCATGTGATTTTTTTTGGATTTAAAAGCTTCTTAGAACAATTTAATAATGTCAAAATTTGGAGTTACTAATAAAATACTTGTCCACTGATTGATATCATAAATTTTAGTGCTGCACGTAACTCAAGTGGTAACTTTTTTCAATTCATTAGAAAATACTTGGCCTCGAATTGATATAATAAATTTTAATGCTGCACGTAAATTAGATGGAATTTTTTTCAATTGATTTAGCTGTTCGAATCAAATAAGAAGAATGAGGCATCGATTTCCAAGTTTTTTTTTATGGATGGAATTATCAGCAAACACGATACCATCAATGTACTTGTCCCAACCTTTTTTTCCCTAGGGGAAGTTTATGGTTTGATATCACGTCTTTTTTCTCGAAAGTTCCTTATTTATGTTTTAATGAATATATAATTTTAATTTAAATTGCTATGAATTATTTACGATTTACTGCTTATAACGTTGGTTTCCACGAAAAACGACCTATTTTTCGTCAAAATTGTGCTACTTTGGCGATTTTTTTCCTTGTATTCTAATATGTTTTGTCAATTAAGAACCAAAGAGCATGGTGGAAAGCGGGTTGGAGGCCGAGATATAATTTTCGGCTTATATTTCACGAAAAAAGACCTATTTTTCGTCAAAATTGTACTGGAAATATTTCGTCACAGGTCTGTTGTTGGACTTCAGCGATTTTTTTCCTTGTACTCTAATATGTTTTGTCAATTAGGAACCCAAGAGCACGGTGGAAAGCGGGGTGGAGGCCGAGATATGATTTTGGCTTGTAACATCTGATTCGTTGAAAAAAGACTGATACCGCACAATCAGTATACTAGTGAAGAACATTACACTAATGCTGTAGGATTGTAATATATTTGATACTTTCTTACGGTTCGAAATCATTTTTGTTGTGTAATTTAAGAAGTTTTGTTTACATTTTTTGTGGTATAATGCGAAAACGAGCGATCATCAATGTAATTGTCCAAATTTTTTTTTCTCCGAGAAAGGATTTTTACGGCTTGATATCAAATCTTTTTTCTGTGGTAGTTCTAAACCACAAAAAATATTCTTAAATAAGATTTTCTCAAGTTCTCCAATGTTTCTATTGTGATATTTAAAAATAATTCTCCTTTCTCCAATGATTTTCTTTAAGTTTTGTACAATTTATAACAGTTTGATATTCTTCGAATGTTTGAAGTGATATCCTCAATTTTTCAACCATTTCGAACGTGTCTATAATTTTGTGGGATTAAAATCATATTCCGTAAGGTTTTTCAATATTTTGTATCATTGTGGAATTTTCCCCCTTCATTTATAAATTTTGTTTTCATCTGTTTTGATGAAATCATTGTGAATAAAGAAAACATGAAGATTTTTCCATGAAACGAATTTTTGGATTGATTTTCCTTCAAATTTGACAGAAGGAGAAAGAAAAAAATATATATAATGTTCACCAAGTCCACCAGAATTCGCAATTTTCACATATGTTTAATGAATTCTAATGCCAGTTATTTTTATTTCATTAAAAAACGTGCTTCCAAGGACTTTTTGAAGCAATCTTTTCCATTCGTATTATCATTCCCAGAGATAGAAAGTTGACGCACCTACGTCGATGCACAAAATTTTCAAACTCTGCATGTAGCCACCAAGGTTCAACCGGACAAAAGAAAAAGTATGAAGTGCGTCAAGACCAACAGAATTGCTTACTTTTTAATATGAGCATTGCATTTTGAAAACATAACTTCTTATGCCATTCATAAACAGGCCATCGCTGACTTTTTGTATCATTCATCATTATTTTTTATTATTGATTATTATTTATAAACCATTTCCAAATCCTATAATTCATGTATAATTTTTATTATTTGTAGATATCCATATTCCATAATCAAAAAAAGGAAGTACTAATACCTGGCATGCATGTCAATACACAGAATTTTCCAAATTTGCAAGTATTCGCTGCGATTTATTCATCTAAATTTTGGTACAGACAGAAAAAATTACCACCGATTCATAAAATTTATTATGCCAAATCTAAAAGGAAAAAAGACAGCGCACTTGAAAGTGAACAGAACGCATAATTGTTTCATGTATCTCATTCATATATTACAGTTGGAACCAAAAAGTGAAAAGATTGGCACACCTACCGCTTCGCAGGAATATCAAAGTTCATAGGTATTCGCTGCGTACCAGTAATACAAACTTTGGTGCTATGGGGCAAAAAACTTTAAAATTACCCGAACCACATTTTTGAAACTTATTATGGCATATTCAATAAATAAAGTGACACATACGCTGCATGTTGAAGTAAATCAAATAGTGTAATTTATTATGTCTCCATGGTTATACACAGACAAAATATTTGATCACATCCAGAAATGATCAGGCGTAGACTCACACACATGAATTTTTTAATCCATAATGTCAATCGTAAACATGGTCTGGAAATACTCAATATACGTGTCGCTTCATCATGTTGTCAAACTTAAGATGTGTTCATTGCATTTGGAAGATACAAATTTTGATATCACGAAAAATAAGTAACCAATGACTTATTGAAATGAATTTCCAAATTCATCATGCAACAATTCAAGTGAATATCTATGTATTTACATGGCCCAAAGATTTTTTAAAACTCGTGTTTGTAAACAAGCAATCATGAAAACTTTTTGTTATGAATTTTCCAATTTATTGACATCAATATGAGGAAATAGAAATACGAATGTCACTCGAATTGTCTAGAAAATGAATAGAAATTGGTATGGATACACTGTAAGCTAAGGAGGTGGGAAAAAGGGCCTGGTGAACACGGCCAAACGAAATGAAAGAAAATATGACAGCAATACATTGAATTAGACACTTTTACTTGACCGAAGTTTTTCAACATTTATTTGCTTTCATTTACATACAATCACGCATATTTTTTCTATAATGTAATTACACAACATGAAATTTCTGTTTGGAAAGAACGTTTGAGAGGTTATATAATGAGCGAAAGTTTATTTTTCTCACATAACTCCCGTTGAAAATTTTTGAAGAACCAGAACCAGGATTGCAACAAAATTATGTCATAAATAAACGTAAAATCAAAGAATTTGTACAAGGAGAAATTTCCCAATACTAATATATGTTCGATATAACAAACACTCGCGAACCGATTGCGATGAGCGTAAACTAACCCACATGGTTTTCACAAAACTTACATAACATTTTTTTTTTATAGTCATATAAGAATTTTGAATCGAATTCATACAGCTCGCACTATTTCTCCGAAATTTTATCATTCAGATCGCTGTTGCTATTAATTTGCTCATGCCATCAAAAACTGACAGATGGCGATGTACTATATATCACGTCAAAGTCACTATATGTCTGGTTTTCGTAATACTGTATGACACCACATACCACTATTTTTAATAAAATAAATACATATTTAACACTTTATTAGATGAAAAATATTTTTTTGTCACCCCGCACTTCGTAATGTCGAAAATCTGTTTGTTATAACATCAATAACTGACGGCTGACTGATGGTCTTGTATATATATTCATAAACTGTATTCCGCTGGAACGGTACAGCAAGTGTCCTGACCAATCACAACTCATTATTTCTGTAGCCGGGATCCCGGGACCCGAGCTTCCATAGAAATGGGTTATAGCTGGCATCAAGAGGCCTTTGATGGTGTTCTGTACAGACACAGTAAATCCATAGATGTGTTAGTAACTTTTGCATAATCTTGAGCCCGTGCAAAGTTTTTTCTCAGCAATTACACCACCGATCGTATTGATTTTGGACGCAATCGAAAGAGAATTTCTTAATTAGCTGAAAGTTCAATTTTCAAAGTCGTACATAACTCATAGGCTTCGCAATTAAAGAAAATCACATGCCAATTTTACCCCCACCACCGCGAATCGTTTTATTCAGAGAAAGTATAGTCTCGGCGAGAGCCTCGGGCCAGCAGACGACAGGGCTGTCAATGTACTTGTCCCGAGACTCTACCGAGTCTCTTGAATACGGACTTGCGAACAATCAAGTTCAAATTACTTGGAGATATTATTTTTATTTCTATCCATTTTATTATATTTGTCATTATAGAAAAGCCCTGATTTGTTTTCGAATGAGCAATTTGAATAAAAAGTGATGGGCCGGACAAGTACGTTTAAGACGTATTTGAACATAATTTGTACCGATCCAATCGAAGTTGAATGTTGTGAATAATACCAGGGGATCCTGGAAGTCGGAGGGGAATCGATTCTTTAAAGTGTGTACCTTGTTGAAGTAACGAATGACTTTCATGTGAATTTTTAATGATTTTATTTCCATTAATTTTTTAGTAATTTTGATAAAACGTTGTGAACCCGACAAGGATTCTCAAGGCTCATTTGTCGCCGGAGATTATATTTCGAATAACTGATAAATACTTGACCTCGAATTGATATAATACATTTTAGTACTGCACGTAAACTTCCGTTATAACTTATTTTTCATCAAGAGACTCGGTAGAGTCTCGGGACAAGTACATTGACAGCCCTGTCGTCTGCTGGCCCGAGGCTCTCGCCGAGACTATACTTTCTCTGAATAAAACGATTCGCGGTGGTGGGGGTAAAATTGGCATGTGATTTTCTTTAATTGCGAAGCTCATGAGTTATGTACGGCTTTGAAAATTGAACTTTAAGCTAATTAGGAAGTTCTCTGTCGAATGAGCCCAAAATCAGCATTCTCGGTGGCGTATTTGCTGAGAAAAAACTTTGCACGGGCTCAAGATTATGCAAAAGTTACTGACACATCACGAGTTCGACGTATACGTATACGCGTTTTGACGTAGTTAGTGGCAGTAGGGTTGTGCCTCTACGCATTCTGATTGGCTCAACGATGTCGGCTCCTCCAGTTGCTAGGCCGACCGCGGCCGGGTGGGGTCAAGAGTTAGAAGGCCTAAAATAGCGAACAGGCATTCTGTATATCTATATATGCGTTTTACAGAATGCCTGTTCGCCATTTTAGGCCTTCTAACTTTTGAGTCTTACCCCGACCGCGCTCAGACTCCGTGAATATTATATATATATATATATCCATAAAAAAAAAAACTTGGAAATCGATGCCTCATTCTTCTTATTTGATTCGAACAGCTAAATCAATTGAAAAAAATTCCATCTAATTTATGTGCAGCATTAAAATTTATTATATCAATTCGAGGCCAAGTATTTTCTAATGAATTGAAAAAGTTACCACTTGAGTTACGTGCAGCACTAAAATTTATGATATCAATCAGTGGACAAGTATTTTATTAGTAACTCCAAATTTTGACGTTATTAAATTGTTCTAAAAAGCTTTTAAATCCAAAAAAAATCACATGAAAGCTAGTCATTCGTTACTCTATGGTGGCAAAGACTTATAAGAAAATCGATTTTTCTCAGACTTTCAGGATCCTTTGGTATTATTCACACAATTCAACGTCGATTGGATCGATACAAATTATGTTTAAATAAGTGTTAAAAGTACTTGTCCGGCCCATCACTATTCATTTAATAAAAAATCAATCATAAAAAAACGAAATTGTACGGCAGAATCTGGTTAAAAATTTGTTGAAATGCGATTCATTATTAGTTTAATGCTTTTAATAATAGTATAGGTTAGTTCTTATTCCGTATGGAATTCGTTCGCTGGAAGAATAAGTAGGAAGTAAAAATTGACATCATTAAATATAAACTGGACAGTTATTTTGGAAGCTTGAACATATATATTATGTACAATTTGTTTCATTTATCGATGCAGAATAAAATCCCTTGTATATTGCGGAATAATTTGATTCCGTTTTTTATTAAATTAGTGCAACTAAGTAAAAATTACTTGAAGATAATTGTCTCAATTCCCTCTGCATGAATACTTGTGACTTGTGAACCATCAGTTCTAGACAAGCCCTGATTTTTATTTGGATAAACAATTTAAACGGAAAGTGATGGGCCGGACAAGTACTTTTAACACTTATTTAAACATAATTTGTATCGATCCAATCGACGTTGAATTGTGTGAATAATACCAAAGGATCCTGAAAGTCTGAGAAAAATCGATTTTCTTATAAGTTTTTGCCACCATAGAGTAACGAATGACTAGCTTTCATGTGATTTTTTTTGGATTTAAAAGCTTTTTAGAACAATTTAATAACGTCAAAATTTGGAGTTACTAATAAAATACTTGTCCACTGATTGATATCATAAATTTTAGTGCTGCACGTAACTCAAGTGGTAACTTTTTCAATTCATTAGAAAATACTTGGCCTCGAATTGATATAATAAATTTTAATGCTGCACATAAATTAGATGGAATTTTTTTCAATTGATTTAGCTGTTCGAATCAAATAAGAAGAATGAGGCATCGATTTCCAAGTTTTTTTTTTTATGGATGGAATTATCAGCAAACACGATACCATCAATGTACTTGTCCCAACCTTTTTTTCCCTAGGGGAAGTTTATGGTTTGATATCACGTCTTTTTTCTCGAAAATTCCTTATTTATGTTTTGATGAATATATAATTTTAATTTAAATTGCTATGAATTATTTACGATTTACTGCTTATAACGTTGGTTTCCACGAAAAACGACCTATTTTTCGTCAAAATTGTGCTAGAAATATTTCGTCACAAGTCTGTCCTTGGACTTTGGCGATTTTTTTCCTTGTATTCTAATATGTTTTGTCAATTAATAACCAAAGAGTATGGTGGAAAGCGGGTTGGAGGCCGAGATATAATTTTCGGCTTATAACGTTGGTTTTCACGAAAAAAGACCTATTTTTCGTCAAATTGTACTGGAAATATTTCGTCACAGGTCTGTTGTTGGACTTCAGCGATTTTTTTCCTTGTACTCTAATATGTTTTGGAAATTAGGAACCCAAGAGCACGGTGGAAAGCGGGTTGGAGGCCGAGATATGATTTTGGCTTGTAACATCAGATTCGTCGAAAAAAGACTGATACCGCACAATCAGTATACCAGTGAAGAACATTATACACTAATGCTGTAGGATTGTAATATATTTGATATTTTCTTACGGTTCGAAATCATTTTTGTTGTGTGATTTAAGAAGTTTTGTTTACATTTTTTGTGGTATAATGCGAAAACGGGCGATCATCAATGTAATTGTCCAAATTTTTTTTCTCCGAGAGAGGATTTTTACGGCTTGATATCAAATCTTTTTTCTGTGGTAGTTCTAAACCACAAAAAATATTCTTAAATAAGATTTTCTCAAGTTCTCCAATGTTTCTAATGTGATATTTAAAAATAATTCTCCTTTCTCCAATGATTTTCTTTAAGTTTTGTACAATTTATAACAGTTTGATATTCTTCGAATGTTTGAAGTGATATCCTCAATTTTTCAACCATTTCGAACATGTCTATAATTTTGTGGGATTAAAATCATATTCCGTAAGGTTTTTCAATATTTTGTATCATTGTGGAATTTTGCCTCTTCATTTATAAATTTTGTTTTCATCTGTTTTGATGAAATCATTGTGAATAAAGAAAACATGAAGATTTTTCAATGAAACGAATTTTTGGATTGATTTTCCTTAAAATTTGACAGAAGGAGAAAGAAAAATATATATATAATGTTCACCAAGTCCACCAGAATTCGCAATTTTCACATATGTTTATTGAATTCTAATGCTAGTTATTTTTATTTCATTAAAAAACGTGCTTCCAAGGACTTTTTGAAGCAATCTTTTCCATTCGTATTATCATTCCCAGAGATAGAAAGTTGACGCACCCACGTCGATGCATAAAATTTTCAAACTCTGCATGTAGCCACCAAGGTTCAACCGGACAAAAGAAAAAATATGAAGTGCGTCGAGACCAACAGAATTGCTTACTTTTTAATATGAGCAATGCATTTTGAAAACATAACTTCTTATGCCATTCATAAACAAGCCATCGCTGACTTTTTGTATCATTCATCATTATTTTTTATTATTGATTATTATTTATAATCCATTTCCAAATCCTATAATTCATGTATAATTTTTATTATTTGTAGATATCCATATTCCATAATCAAAAAAAGGAAGTACTAATACCTGGCATGCATGTCAATACACAGAATTTTCCAAATTTGCAAGTATTCGCTGCGATTTATTCATCTAAATTTTGGTACAGACAGAAAAAATTACCACCGATTCATAAAATTTATTATGCCAAAACTAAAAGGAAAAAAGACAGCGCACTTGAAAGTGAACAGAACGCATAATTGTTTCATGTATCTCATTCATATATTACAGTTGGAACCAAAAAGTGAAAAGATTGGCACACCTACCGCTTCGCAGGAATATAGTTCATAGGTACTCGCTGCGTACCAGTAATACAGACTTTGGTGCTATGGGGCAAAAAACTTTAAAATTACCCGAACCACATTTTTGAAACTCATTATGGCATATTCAATAAATAAAGTGACAGATACGCTGCATGTTGAAGTAAATCAAATAGTGTAATTTAGAATGTCTCCATGGTTATATACAGACAAAATATTTGATCACATTCAGAAATGATCAGGCGTAGACTCACACACATGAATTTTTTAATCCATAATGCCAATCGTAAACTTGGTCTGGAAATACTCAATATACGTGTCGCTTCATCATGTTGTCAAACTTAAGATGTGTTCATTGCATTTGGAAGATACAAATTTTGATATCACGAAAAATAAGCAACCAATGACTTATTGAAATGAATTTCCAAATTCATCATGCAACAATTCAAGTGAATATCTATGTATTTACATGGCCCAAAGATTTTTTAAAACTCGTGTTTGTAAACAAGCAATCATGAAAACTTTTTGATATGAATTTTCCAATTTATTGACATCAATATGAGGAAATAGAAATACGAATGTCACTCGAATTGTCTAGAGAATGAATAGAAATTGGTATGGATACACTGTGAGCTAAGGAGGTAGGAAAAAGGGCCCGGTGAACACAGCCAAATGTAATGAAAGAAAATATGACAACAATACATTGAATTAGACACTTTTACTTGACCGAAGTTTTTCAACATTTATTTGCATTCATTTACATACAATCACGCATATTTTTTCTATAATGTAATTACACAACATAAAATTTCTGTTTGGAAAGAACGTTTGAGAGGTTATAATGAGCGAAAGTTTTTTTTTCTCACATAACTCCCGTTGAAAATTTTTGAAGAACCCAGAACCAGGATTGCAACAAAATTATGTCATAAATAAACGTAAAATCAAAGAATTTGTACAAGGAGAAATTTCCCAATACTAATATATGTTCTATATAACAAACACTCGCGAACCGATTGCGATGAGCGTAAACTAACCCACATGGTTTTCACATAACTTACATAACATTTTTTTTTTATAGTCATATAAGAATTTTGAATCGAATTCATACAGCTCGCACTATTTCTCCGAAATTTTATCATTCAGATCGCTGTTGCTATTAATTTGCTCATGCCATCAAAAAATGACAGATGGATGTATTATATATCACGTCAAAGTCACTATATGTCTGGTTTTCGTAATACTGTACGACACCACATACCACTATTTTTAATAAAATAAATACATATTTAACACTTTATTAGATGAAAAATATTTTTTTGTCACCCCGCACTTCGTAATGTCGAAAATCCGTTTGTTATAACATTAATAACTGACGGCTGACTGATGGCCTTGTATATATATTCATAAACTGTATTCCGCTGGAACGGTACAGCAAGTGTCCTGACCAATCACAACTCATTATTTCTGTAGCCGGGATCCCGGGACCCGAGCTTCCATAGAAATGGGTTATAGCTGGCATCAAGAGGCCTTTGATGGTGTTCTGTACAGACACAGTAAATCCATAGATGTGTTAGTAACTTTTGCATAATCTTGAGCCCGTGTAAAGTTTTTTCTCAGCAATTACACCACCGATCGTATTGATTTTGGGCGCAATCGAAAGAGAATTTCTTAATTAGCTGAAAGTTCAATTTTCAAATTGCGACATAACTCCTGAGCTTCGGAATTCAAGAAAATGACATGTCAATTTTACCCCCACCACCGAAATTTACTTTATTCAGAGATAATATAGTCTCGGCGAGAGCCTCGGGCCAGCAGACGACAGGGCTGTCAATGTACTTGTCCCGAGACTCTACCGAGTCTCTTGATAAACCATGTGTCAGTTTTCGATCATCGTATAAACAAACGGAGTTTTGACATTATGGAATGCGTGTGGGATAAATAAAGAAAACTTTCGTCATCTAACCAAGTGCATAGTACTAAAACCTGTGGAATGCTAAACTAAACCGGTATAAAAGCAGTCGTGTAAAAGTATATAGTCTGTGATCTGTCGTGTGTAAAAAAGAATAAAATAAAAAAATACGCGGTGTATGTCGACGAAACTTTTTAAGGTAAGAGTCGCGCGACTCCATGGTCAAATGACTATTTATTAATCGTCGAAATAAAATAGGTTATAAGAAAGGTTTTCTGTATTGAATAAATCTTGGGGCAATTTTAACTGTATTCGTGTAAATTTATACAAGATCATGTTTAATAATTTATGATTAAAAATATCTTATGATTGCTTATTTGACTCGGTTTTTCAATATATACACATATATATCGGTTCTCTTCTCACCTGACAGTCGAAAGATATCCTAGCCTCCAAACTCGCCGGCTATCACGAAAAGTATATATGTGTGTATACATTCTTAACCCTCTCAGACCGAGACCTATTTCGCGTTGACGGAAAATGATTCCCATCATAATTTTATCTCAAAATACTTTCTAGTTTCCGAATCAACTGTGATATTTCGGTTTTTTTGTTGGGAAATATGAATTTTCGAATGTTCGCTGCGCACAGCACCAGGTCCTTGGGGAGCAAAATCAGGAAAATTTACGAATTAATCTAGCACCGAATACCTTAAATAAATCATATTAGCTTCCCTTTGAAAGGAAATAACGATTGGAGTACGAAAAAAAATTTTATACCCACTTTTCTTTTGCGATAACTAAAGCACCTTTTCACACAACGCCAACTCAACATGAAACGCCGACTTCATATTGATATTTCGATGAGTTAAAGCAGTTTATCTCTTGGTTTAGGAGTATCTAAAGTGCAATCTAACCTTGCTTCATGGAAATAGGCAGTTAGAACCCCGACCTTACTGACCGATGCAGTTTTATGGGGCCTGGAAGCGCGTATTGCGTAGAAGCAACATACGGTCCGAGAGGGTTAACGTTGCCAAGTATATCGAGCCACTTCATGGCAGTCGATCTCCTTCCATTTTCTGAGTTTTCATCGAGATTATTTTAAAAATTCTCTTCGAATTAGTCGATGGCCCTATATTTTTATGGTCACATTAGAATCTTTATAATATAATCTATGAGGAGCAATTTGATCATAAACTGTATCTAATCGATAAGGAAATGAATTCTGCAATCATAGTGTTGGCGGTGTTACGTCCCAGGGGGGAGGATTAGTTGGGGGCGCACAGTCGCCGATTTAGAGAAGCAGAGTGTACGTTGAGTACCTCTGCCAGTGAGTCTTCTTTGGGACTTGTGCGAGGCCCGAGAACATATACTATATTTTCAGGTATACGTGACCTTTTATTGTGGTTGTGCCCGCGAATTGGAAGGATTTTCCAATTGTTGAGCGGTGTCGAAGGCTTGATGAAATAAGTACACTCGATGATATTTTGTTTATTACAAAATACTCTGATGTGTTTATTAAGACACTTATGCACTTATTTACTTTACAAAATTAAGAAACTAAACTGTTGAATAAAGAGTTAGCTATTATTCGGAGCTCTCTAAGATGAATTAGGATTTAGAGAGAGGAGAGTTCTCCGATGTTAATGTCTTTAATGTTCGATGCTAACTGACTAACAACTAAGATTCTTAGCCTAGTTAGAGTTCGAGAGGAGGATGTGTTTTTTGGGGGTAGGATGCTGTAGAGGGGGTTGTTTTCTGTGGTTTTTTAGTTTGGATTGGGTAAAAAGTATCGTCTGATTTGATGATTGGATTTGAATATGGGGGAGACTTTTCCGGAGATATGATTGGAGGAAAAGTCGCTCGAGATTTCTTAGAATTAGGGAAAGTGTGTTGAGCGGAGTTCTGAGATGTGCACGTGTTGCACTTGAGATAAGAGCATCTGTTTTCGGGACTCGTGGGAAACGCGAGTTTCGGAGCGCGTCTCTGGAATTTTGTGTGGATTTAGGAAATGCTGCATTGATAATAAATTCAAGGATAGGAAATCGGTCTTGGACTGTTTATTTCTGGTTTTCCGTGCTCGTCTTGTAGGATTATTTATGGCGCCGGAACGTCGGGGAGAGTCTAGGGCACGCGTTGTGAGTGTTTAAAGAGTGGACAGTTGAGGAAAAAAATATGTGCGAGCGCCGAGTGTCTCGCAGGATGTATTTGTTATGGATGGTCTGGATACGCTCTGTGTTTATATATATTCTTAGATACGAACTATGTATCGACAAATGATGATAAAGGTTAGGAATATACTCGTGATAGCGTTTGAGTTGAAGAGAAAAAGTGAGGGGCGTTTAGCGTAATGCTAGGACGTAACAGCGGGATGGGTTTCTCATACGATGCCGTGTTATATTTCTATTTTTGATCGTAAATTTCTTGATAGAATCTTCGGTAACCTATTAAATCCTTTAGCGATATGAAAGTTTATCACGTAAAAATGATATAATTTAAAAATCACGAGTTCGTCTAATATCGATTGTCGCGCGACTCCCACCTTAAGATTTCATTAATTCGTTTGACTGAAAATAAGTTTATCATTTATATCATTTGACAGGTGCGGTTATGATCCCCAAAGTGCTGTTGTGTGCGGATTCTAATTAATAAATGAAAATGGTTAGTGAAAAGTGGTTAATATTTATTTTGTTAAAACTTGTGGTATACTAAACCGGTATAAAAGCGGCCGCGTAAATGTAGACTGTGATCTGTGTGTGCAAATAAAAAATATAAAAAATGCGCGATGCATATGTCAATGAAACTTTTCAAGATTTCATTACTTCATTCGATTGGAAATAAGTGTCAACTGAGATAATCTTTCAATTAAACCAGAGTGCGCGGAATATTGTTCAGTGTAAATATATCGTCAGTTGCGTGATTATATATCATGTGTAATTATGTAGGTTATATATACGAGTTCCCTTTGATAGCTGTATGGTAACGAACCGGCCGGGGTTTGACGTTACGAAGTGCGGGACATATGTAACGAACGTTCGCATAGTTAGTGAATAATATAAATAAGACAAATCAGTTTATCAAAAATAAGTCTGGAAGTTGTAAGAAAAAATGTTTGTCAACTTATAACGTCAAATTTTCTTTTTGCGATCTGAAATATTATGGTTGATAATTAATAAAACAAGAACACACGGAACTGTTGGTATATATAATGTGAGAAACTCCAATCGAATAAATGTTTTCTAATTTATTTTTTGTGTCATCATTATTTTTGAATATTCCCATATTTTGCTTCCTATTGAGTCTGGCTCTGCTCTTTCCGATCCTTGTTTTGACTCCATCGGTTTGCAGTGGATCGATACATATTATTAATTGGTTGCCTAATATGTGTCCTTTAATTTTCTACCATTTCTTCATGCTGATTGTGGTAACCTGATTCAAGTGGATTCCGACTATGATCATTAAACTGTGAAAAAATATGAGATCTATTGTAACATATACAGTGAATGAATTACGTTTCCTGTAGGAATTCTGAATTTTGGAAATAAAAAAAAATGAGATCATTTTCTAACGTAGCCAAGTACAGTGAATGAATTAAGGTTCTTGTGGAATTCATTCGTGTACACTTTTAGCCCTAATCCCTCACTTATTCATAAAAATTTTCCAGGAAACGTCACAGAGCAACAAAGGTTTCTCGAATGATTCTGCAATTATTAAGAGATTATCATCTGTTTTTATGCTAGCACGGGTTATAAACTTAAAACAGTTTACGCGTACAAGTGCATGCATTGTATCTATACGATGAACTGCACAAATTCATTTTCAACATTACACACAAGCTTGGCGTGCATGGTTTTCAATCGGAAGCTCGGGAAGAGACAATTGTTTAAATTTACTATGAAAACAATAATTAATTAGAATTGTATGAACGAGTGTGAAAAAAACCGATCCCCCAATAAAATAAGAGGGGCCCTGTTATATAATGATTTGGTAAACAATACAGATGGGTGAAATTTGTGGATAAAATTGAACAATTAAACGAACGGATAAAGAAATGAAATCAATCAATCCCTTTATATGCCTTTATCTTGTACGGATAGATACGGCCATTCTTTCATGCCCATACGTATTTTAATTTATCGACGCGTCACTTTCACTCGTTTGTCCGTACACTCTTTTTTTTACCAAATGGGCAGATGATTGGATGAATTACACAAGTATTGAAATGGATGAACAAAGAAGTAAGCTGTGTAAACATTGATTTGAGAAAAGAAAACGCGTTGAATACGAAACTTTTGGAGTAATGAATTTATCAGTCAAACTGGTCAAGAATAGATATTTTTCTTTGTGTACACAGCGCGAGATCTTACGTCGAACTACTCAATAAAATAGTTGGATGGAAAAGGGATGGCAAATTAAAAAACAATTACATGAGAGGATCATCAAGTTTTCTTCAAATATATGGACGGATGAGGCATTCCTTCGCCGAGCTTCCGATTGAAAACCATGCACGCCAAGCTTGTGTGTAATGTTGAAAATGAATTTGTGCAGTTCATCGTATAGATACAATGCATGCACTTGTACGCGTAAACTGTTTTAAGTTTATAACCCGTGCTAGCATAAAAACAGATGATAATCTCTTAATAATTGCAGAATCATTCGAGAAACCTTTGTTGCTCTGTGACGTTTGCTGGAAAATTTTTATGAATAAGTGAGGGATTAGGGCTAAAAGTGTACACGAATGAATTCCACAAGAACCTTAATTCATTCACTGTACTTGGCTACGTTAGAAAATGATCTCATTTTTTTTTATTTCCAAAATTCAGAATTCCTACAGGAAACGTAATTCATTCACTGTATATGTTACAATAGATCTCATATTTTTTCACAGTTAAACATTTTTTTAAATTTATTTATTGACAATGCGAATATAGAAAATCATTTAAAACGACGGTCACGACCTTTTAATACTTGGCGTGCCTTTTTTACTTTCTGAAGTTTTAATATTTACTGATTTCACTTCTTTTTGCGAGACGTGACAACTATATAGGAATCGTCTTTCATTCACTATATTTGTCAACTTCAGAAAACGATCTCATTTTTTTTTCTATTTTGAAGTTTTTTATTGATAATACAAATATAGAAAATTATTGGAAACTACGGTCGCGACCTTTTAATAATTGGCGTTCTTTTTTTACTTTGTCAATTATTTTTTTTTCTAATTTAGCTTATTTTTTAGAGGCGTGACAATATTTACTTAAGAAAAAAAATACATTCATCGTCTTCGACGAAAATTTTTAAATCGATTTGTTTCAAGTTGAGTGCTTTTCTCTATGTGCCAAAAGCAATCGACACAGCCAATTTTTCTATATAGACGGACGAAAACTGTGCGGTTATGTTCATGTGAGTTGAAACCTTTTACAAGCAATAATGGTGACGATTTTGATTATCCATTCAGCAAATCGAATTTTCCAATGAAAGATGATATTTTCATTTCCTATTCCTTTTTTTGAAAAGTTCCCCTTGTTTACTTGGAAAAATGATTTTTGAGACTATCTTCTTTTCATTCATGGATTCCATGTTGACATGAATACTGTCAATGGTTTGCAATGTCCAAGGAGATGTTTCCATGGTATTCAATGTCTAAGCCCACAGCTTTATGGTTATTGGTGTCCAGTGATATTTTTTTAATGGTCTTCTGTAACGTCTGAACCTGCCTCGTCAATGCAAACTATTAAATCGCAGATTTAGATATCGATAACTATGAGGAAATATATCGTAAACCATTGCACCGTTTACCTAAATATCGGGAAATATAAAATTGGCGAATATATATTGAAAAATACGAAGGCATCCACCTAGACATCGAAAACCCTATAGTCGCCAAACTAGACATCGTAAACTATAGAGCCGACGACCTAGATATCGAAAAGCTTAGAAAAACTCACCACACTATCGGAAACTATGGAGCCATTGACTTTCATATCGGGAACCATTGACAAATTCACCTTAACATCCGAAACTATGGAGCTATCGACCGGGATAGTGAAAACTATGAAGTCGTCAACCTAGTCCACGAAAACAATGGGAAAACATACCTGGACATTGAAAACTACGGAGCCGTTGATCTAGACCTCGAAAAGCATGAAGAAACATACCAAGGCGACGAAAGCCATGGAGAAATATACCTAGCCATCGAAAACCATGGAGCTGTCGATGTAGACATCGAAAACAATGGAACCGTCGACCTAGACCATGAAAACCATGGAGAACCATAACCAAACATCGAAAACTATGGAATTGTTGACCTAGCATCAAAAGCCATGACGGAATATACCTGGACCACGAAAACCATGAAGGAACATACGTAGACATTTAAAACTATGAAGAAATATAGCTGGACATCCAAAACCATGGAGGAATATACCTAGACATTGAAAAATATATAGACACATACCTAGACATCGAAAAGTATGGAGTCATCGACCTAGATCACGGAAATGATGAAGAAATATACCTAGAAAACAAAAACTATGGAAACTCAGACCTAGCCATCGAAAACTGTGGAACCATCAATTTAGACCACGAAAACCATGGAGAAACATACCCAGACATCGAAAAACATGGAGGAATATACCTGAACCACGAAAACCATGATGAAACATGCCTAGACATTGAAAACCATGGAGGAATATACCTGGACGACGAAAAACATGGAGGAATATACCTGGACCACGAAAACCATGGAAGAATCTACGTAGACCACGAAAACCATAGAAAAACATATCCATACATCGAAAACCATGGAGGAATATACCTGGACCACGAAAACCACGTAGGAACATATCCAGACATCGAAAACCATGAAGGCATATACTTAGACATCAAAACCCATGGAAGAATTATCCTAGACCACGAAAACCATGAAGAAACATGCCTAGACATTGAAAACCATGGAGGAATATACCTAGACATCGAAACCCATGGAGGAATTATCCTCGACCACGAAAACCCGAGAGAAACATACCTGAACATCGAAAACTGTGGAGCCGTCGACCTCAACTGCGAAAACCATGAAGAAACTTACCCAGACCACGAAAACCATGAAGAAACATATCCATACATTGAAAACCATGGAGAAATATACCTGGACCACGAAAACCATGTAGGAACATATCCAGACATCGAAAACCATGAAGGAATATACCTAGACATCAAAACCCATGGAGGAATTATCCTAGACCACGAAAACCATGGAGAAGCATACTTGGGCATCGAAAACTGTGGAGCCGTCGACCTCGACCCCGAAAACCATGATAAAACATGCCTAGACATTGAAAACCATGGAGGAATATACCTAGACATCAAAACCCATGGAGGAATTATCCTAGACCACGAAAACCATGAAGAAACATGCCTAGACATTGAAAACCATGGAGGAATTATCCGAGACCACGAAAACCATGGAGAAACATACCTGGACATCGAAACCTGTGGAGCCGTCAACCTCGATCGCGAAAACCATGGAGGAATATATCTGGACATAAAAAACTATGGGGTCGTCCACCTAGAAATCGAAATTCGCGATAGAATGTATCTAAACCTAGTCCTCCAAAACCCATGATCTATCGCCCTAGACATCCTCGAAAAATCCAGCGGCGTCGACCAGAATTTTATATTTTTTTATTTTTATTATTTATTATCAAGAGACTCGGTAGAGTCTCGGGACAAGTACATTGACAGCCCTGTCGTCTGCTGGCCCGAGGCTCTCGCCGAGACTATACTTTCTCTGAATAAAACGATTCGCGGTGGTGGGGGTAAAATTGGCATGTGATTTTCTTTAATAGCGAAGCTCATGAGTTATGTACGGCTTTGAAAATTGAACTTTAAGCTAATTAAGAAGTTCTCTGTCGAACGAGCCCAAAATCAGCATTCTCGGTGGCGTATTTGCTGAGAAAAAACTTTGCACGGGCTCAAGATTATGCAAAAAGTACCAACACATTTACGCAGCTGATGTATCCGTATATGGGTTCAGACCGATACATACAAGGGCTTCTTGATGCCCATCATAACCAATCACCGGTGAGAATCTATCCGTCTCGACCAATCGCCGATGAGAATGTTTCTGATAGTCCTCAATGTTTTCTTGTATACCGTCTGTTATCGTCTGTTATGTTATTATAAAGTGATTGCGATCGTAGCCCCGTGGATCAACGGTGCAAGATTTGCAAATTTCGTTTAAATAAATAAAACATTATTGGAAATAGCAGTGGATATAATCAATTTTATTTTTTTCATAAAAGAAGTTTCAATAAGTTTCGAGCCCAATTCACGACAATAATATCTATAATAAATAAAACCTCAAAAGTGGATTAATTGATCTCATACAGTGTACTGAGAGTGAGTAAAATTTAATGTTGAGAAGTGAAAAGGTGAATAATGTGTGTCGTGAAAATTAAGAATTATCTGTTCTACTTCGATATCGTAATATATACATAGATAGCAAATTTGCGAGATTTCGCGTCATGTTGACGTTTGAGGTTATGACCGCCGGAGTGCTGTAGCGTGCAGAGTGTAGAAAAATAAAAGTGTTTATTGAAAAGTGGAAGGAATCGATATTATTAATGACGTGACTAATTAGTGTTGAATAATAATAATAACAATGAGAAAAAAAACGTTCATTCATTATAACCTCTAAAGCGTTCTTTCCAAACAGAAATTCTATGTTGTGTAATTACATTAAAGAAAGAGGTGGATGGTTGTGTGTAAACGAATTCAAATAAATTTTAAAAAACTTTGGTCAAGTAATTCAATGTATTGTTGTCACAATTTCTTTCATTTAGTTTGGCTGTGTTCACCGGTCCCTTTTTTCCACCTCCTTAGCTTACAGTGTATTGTCATACCAATTTCTATTTGTTCTCCAGACAATACGAGAGATATTCATATTTCTATTTTTTTTATATTAATTTCAACAAGATAATTTGAAATATTTATAACAAAAAGCCTTCATAATTGCTTGTTCATACACCCAAGTTTTGAAAAATCTTTGAGCCATGTAATAATGTATAGATATATTCACTTGAGTTGTTACATGATAAATTTGGAAATTTATTTCAATAAGTCATTGGGTGCTTAATTTTCATGTTATCAAAATTTGTATCTTCGAAATGCAATGAACACCTCTAAAGTTCGACAAAGTGATGAAGCGACATGTATATTGAATATTTCCAGACCATGTTTGCGATTGGCATTGTGGGTTGAAAAATTCATGTCTGTAAGTCTACATCTGATCATTTTTGGATGTGATCAAATATTTTGTCTGCGGATAACCATGGAGACATACAAAATTACAGCATTTTGCTTGCTTCAACATGCATCGTATCTGCCACTTTTTTTTTGAATGTGTCATAATAAGTTTCAAAAATGTGGTTCATGTAATTTTGAAGTGTTTTTCCCTATAGCACCAAAGTCTGTATAACTGGTACGTAGCAAGTACCTATGAAGTTTGATATTTCTGTGAAATAGCAGGTATGCCAATCTTTTAGCTTTTTGGTTCCGACTGGAATATATTAACGAAGATATTCATTACTAAAGTCTTCACCTACTTATTTCTGAATAGATCTGAAATTACTGTCTTCAGAAACTAATGCACAGATACATGAAACAATTTTGATTTCTGTTCTCTTTCAATTGCGCTGTCTTTTTTCTTTTTAACTATGGCTCTGCTCTTTCCGATCCTTGTTTTGACTCCATCGGTTTGCAGCGGATCGATGCATATTATTAATTGGTTGCCTAATATGTGTCCTATGATTTTCTACTATTTCTTCATGCTGATTGTGGTAACGTGATTCAAAAGGTTTCCAATTATGATCATCAATCGCACATTTTGTACAACAGATTCTCAAAACAGTTTCTGGTCTTGATATAAGTGTAGTTATTCTTTTTCCACCTGGTCTGTCGAGTAATAAATTTTGAAACTTGTTCCAAAAAGTCTTGGGATGCTTTTTTTGCTGATAATATGAAAATTTGAATCGTCGGAATGCGGTAGGCAAACACATATATTGACAACAATACTTATGAAATGACGTGTATGTTGAGTATTCCTATTCTGCAAACTGCAAATGTGGAATATTGGTGAAAACATTCATTACGATAAGTGTACAGTTGCTCAGTTTTCGATGCGACTAAGTATAATACCTGCCAACATCATGGAAACCTACAGAATTTCTGAATGTTATGTGCGCTATGTGATTTTAATGTAACATCATGACTTCTAACAACTTTCCACTCTAATATTATAGATTTGGATCATTGAAATACAGCAAAAATCTGCAAACTATAAAATTTATATACTGTGCCATTCATTTTATTTTTTGACTCCCACCGTAACATAAATATGAAGTGAAAAATTCATTACAAAAGTCTTCAGTTGCTTATTTATGGATGGATTTGAAACTGCTGTCTTCCAAACTCATTGCGCAGATACATTGAATTGCAGCCGATACCTGCGAATTTGGAAATTTCTGTGGATAAGTATATGTGCTAAGTATCACCCCCTATCTTTGATTATGGTAATATGTAATGGAACTTTGTTCAGCAAGTTTTAAAGTGTTTCCTTTCAAATAGTGTTGAAGTTTGTATTACTGCAGTATGGAGCGAATACCTTCAAACTTTGATATTTTTGTGTCGCAGCATGTGTGCCAATCATTTAAATTTTTTACTCCAACCGTAACATGTAATTTCAAAAATTCATCACAAAAGTTTTCAGCTTTACTAATTATCTTAATTTTCCTTTTTCTAAATTCTATGCTAAATTTCTGAATTTCCTAATTTATTTCTAAATTATCCTGAAATGAAATTGTTTTCCTCCACAAGCAATGCAGGTACCTTAAACGTCTTTGAATTCCGTTGCTCTGTTGAATCAAGTACGCTCAGTTTTTTTTACTTCTTTGAATTCTGACATAATAAATGTTTCCGGGTGCCTTTTTTCTGCAACTATCAAACTGTAGATAATTGGATCTCCGCGACCACTTGCAAACTTTGGAAATATATTTCATCGGGGGCATGTTTTGGATGACACGAAAATGTCTAGATTCAGAATGCCAAAACGACATTTAAAAATGGCCAATTCTGTTGTATTCGTTGTGTCTTGAATTTGATGTATCTTTTCTCTTTTCATATCATATCTCAGCCCGTAACACGCATTGCTACATGCTCTTGAGTTTCCAATGGACAAAACATATTAGAAGACAAGGAGAAAAATCACCAAAGTCCAAGAACAAACCTCTATCGAAATATTTCCAGTTCAAATTTGACGAAATTTAGGTCTTTTTTCGTGGAAACCAACGTTATAAGCCGAAAATCATATCACGACCTACAACCTGCTTTTCACCGTACTCTTTGGTTCCTAATTGACAAAACATATTAGAGTACAAGGAAAAAAATCGCCAAAGTCCAAGGAGAGACCTGTGACGAAATATTTTCAGTTCAATTTTTACGAAAAATAGGTCTTTTTTCGTGGAAACCTACGCTATAAGCCGAAAATCATATCCCGGCCTCCAACCCGCTTGCGGCCGTGCTCTTGGGTTCCTAATTGATAAAACATATTAGAGTACAAGGGAAAAAATCGCCGAAGTCCGAGGACAGACCTGTGACGAAATATGTCCAGTACAATTTTGACGAAAACTAGGTCTTTTTTCGTGAAAACCAACGTTATAAGACGAAAATCATAAATAATTCATAGAAATTAAAACTAATATCCTATAGTCAACTGAACATAAATAAGGAACTTTTGAGAAAAAAGACGTGATATCAAACCATAAACTTCCCCTAGGAAAAAAAAGGTTGGGACAAGTACATTGATGGTCCCTCGTTTGTTGATAATTCCATCCATGAAAAAAACTTTAAAACAAAATTTTTATAAAAAATGGGCAAAAAAATTATTTTATAAAAAAAATACAGAACAATTCGAAAAAAATTTCACAAATCTTGAAAAAGCATCATCTTTAAAAAAAACTAAACTTTATCTCTTTTTTAAAGTGTTAAAAGAATCAAATAACAAGTAAAAAATAAAAACCGAAAAATCGCGCTTGAAATCATTTTGGAAACCGATGCCTCATTCTTCTTATTTGATTCGAAGGGCTAAATCAACAAAAAAAAAATTCCATCTAATTTACGTGCAGCATTAAAATTTATTATATCAATTCGAGGCCAAGTATTTTCTAATAAATTGAAAAAAGTTACCATTTGAGTTACGTGCAGCACTAAAATTTATGATATCAATCGAAGGACAAGTAATTTATGAGTAACTCCAAATTTCAACATCATGGAACTGTTTTAAGAAGCTTTTAAATCCAAAAAAATCACATGCAAGCTAGTCATTTCTTACTCTATGATGGCAGAGACAATCGATTTTTTTCAGACTTTCAGGAGCTACTGATATTATTCACAATATTCGACGTCGATTGGATCGATACAAATTATGTTTAAATATGAGTTAAAAGTACTTGTCCGGCCCATCACTTTTCATTTAAATCAAATAAAAATCAATCATAAAAAAACGAAACTGTACGGGAGAATCCGGTTAAAAATTTATTGAAATGCGATTTAGGTTAGTTATGCCGAATGAAATTCGTTCGCTGGAAGAAGTGAGAAGTAAACACTGCCGTCATAGCAATACAAACTGGGGAGTTATTTTGGAAGCTTCAACATATTTAATGTGCAAAATGTTTTTTATTTATCGATGCACAATAACATCTTTTGTATATTACAGGACAATTTGTTTCCATTCTTATTAAATTAGTGCAATTAAGAGAAAATTACTTGAAAATAACTCTCTAAATTCCCTCTGCATGAATATTTGTGCTCCAACAGTTCTAAAAAAGCCCTGATTTTTATTTAAATATAATAAGTTTAATTGAAAGTGATGGGCCGGACAAGTACTTTTAACTCATATTTAAACATAATTTCTATCGATCCAATCGACGTCGAATATTGTGAATAATATCAGTAGCTCCTGAAAGTCTGAAAAAAATCGATTGTCTCTGCCATCATAGAGTAAGAAATGACTAGCTTGCATGTGATTTTTTTGGATTTAAAAGCTTCTTAAAACAGTTCCATGATGTTGAAATTTGGAGTTACTCATAAATTACTTGTCCTTCGATTGATATCATAAATTTTAGTGCTGCACGTAACTCAAATGGTAACTTTTTTCAATTTATTAGAAAATACTTGGCCTCGAATTGATATAATAAATTTTAATGCTGCACGTAAATTAGATGGAATTTTTTTTTTGTTGATTTAGCCCTTCGAATCAAATAAGAAGAATGAGGCATCGGTTTCCAAAATGATTTCAAGCGCGATTTTTCGGTTTTTATTTTTTACTTGTTATTTGATTCTTTTAACACTTTAAAAAAGAGATAAAGTTTAGTTCTTTTTAAAGATGATGCTTTTTCAAGATTTGTGAAATTTTTTTCGAATTGTTCTGTATTTTTTTTATAAAATAATTTTTTTGCCCATTTTTTATAAAAATTTTGTTTTAAAGTTTTTTTCATGGATGGAATTATCAACAAACGAGGGACCATCAATGTACTTGTCCCAACCTTTTTTTTCCTAGGGTTTAATGTTATTCGTATTATTCAATTTTTTTGTTTTCTTATATTATTATCATTTTATATTATATATTGTATAATATAATATATATATTATATTATATATTAATTATAATAAAATATTTATTATAATAATATTTTATTATTAATTAATATTAATAAATAAAATATATATTATATAATTATATACATATTTTATGCGCAAACCAGGAGCTGGTATTGCCCCCGCTGTGCGCCCATTCTCTGTCTTTCTCGCTCGGCGACGCAGAAGGAGAGGGGGTAGCCGCGTTCAGCGCAGTGCGTGACGTAGAGTGTGACAAAAGTAAGAAATCGTGCAAAGGACGTAAGTCCAAATGTAAACAAGCGTAACTTCCGCCCCTCTGTCTCTGAGAAAATGAAAATCCCGAAATGATGGATTTTAAATCACTAACGTTACATATCTCAGGATCTACTGGACGGATTTACTTGCAACAAAGACCAATGAAAAGAGAAAAATCGAAAAAAAATCGTCACAAATTTTCAAGTTCTTTTATGAAATGGTTTATTTGTGAGAGCCATTTGAAAATTCTGTGACGTCATAAAACCGGCATATTCGCGTATATAAGAGTAGCGGCAGGGCTCGCGTTGGCTTTTCTTTTGCGCTGCAGTTTTTCCTTTTAATACTTGGCGTCGAGCCGCTACCGCGTCTCTTGATATGTATGTATTGTAGCGAAACACACGCGCGACGGCCCGAGCCCGTCGAAACGAACGAAACTCCGCGATCTTTAGATCGCGGACAAAACATCGCGGCGACCACGCTCGTCACTGTTGACAGGTGGCGGCCATCTTAGGCCGGTAGGCATGAGCCTGAGCGGGGCTACCGGCGCCGCTCTGAACTTCGCCGCGCTATATTTTATCCACATTATTTCTTTTTGTATTTTTTTTATTTTAAGTCGCCCGAGCACGTGAATATGATCAAAATCATCAGAAAAATAGTACGAGTTTAAGAAAAATGATCCGAAGTCAAATCAATGTAACAGAATTAACGTAATAATGAAAAATGTAAAAAGCGACTACGACGCATGCGCGGGCAGAGCGTTGATGGGCTATAGGACGCGTACGTGACTTTTAGCGATTATAATTTTACGAATCATATTAAAACAAATAAAAATGCCAAATTGAAGAAGAAATTAAGTAATATTTGATCAGATTGAAGTTTTTACTGTTTAACATCGTAATAAGCTGTAAATCATAAAAAGCGGTAGTCTGCGCATCGTATGCTAGCCTGCTCGACCAACGGGCGATCGCGGATCATGGCAACGGGCCAATCGGAGAGGGCGTAACAAGTTGATGCGCAGAACCGAGCGAAAACGGAGATTCTCGGCGCTCGAGAATTTTATGGTGGGGACACGGGTATAAGAAGCGCTGCGCGACTCATTCGGCATTCAGTTCTCCCTGCCTCAAGGATCAACTCGGACCTCTCTGACAACACTGACCAAGCACTCTGCTTTTAAATTCACAAATTCCTTTCCTAAATTTTCCTGGATGCCTGGAATCTCGGAGCGATTCGGTGACGTTTCAATCCCAGAGTCCAGGGTCCGCACCTAACCTCTAAAATTTCCAAATATTCCTGGATGCCTGGAATCTCGGAGCGATTCGGTGACGTTTCAATCCCAGAGTCCAGGGTCCACTCTTAGTTTTTCCAAATTTCCGTTGCACGGGATCTCGGAGCGATTCGGCGACGTTTCAATCCCAGAGCCCGTGGACGGTGAATTACCTAACCTAGTGGATGCACAGGATCTCGGAGCGATTCGGTGACGTTTCAATCCCAGAGCCTGTGGTCTACGCTATCCTGTCATATTCCATAGTAGATTCTATTTTGTCATTTTATGATCGGTAAAAGCAGAGCTGTAAAATTATTTTTTTGGGTTAATTAAAAATTTTAGATTCAAAATTGATAAAAATCTTGTCCGAGTTGGCCGGGTATGGAGACCTAACGCAAATTAGAGAATTAACAAAAATCCAAGAGGCATTAGATCGAGTTAAAAATTATATCGAGTCAAAACAAAATTGAAAAATTGTAAAAGCGAAGAGATCCTCTTGGATTCATTTATATTTTTTTTTTTAGAAAACAAGCGTGACAGGACATCGGAAAAACCGCGTCAAACGAATTATAGCTCGAAGCATTGAATTGAGAGGTTTTTAAGCTCGAGGCGTGTCGAGAGACTAGAACGAACGCAACCATTAAATTTAAAATTGTTTTATTTCTAATTATTATTTTTGTACAATTAAAATTCGAAAATTGAGAAATTAAAAATTATCTCAGACAGAGAATTTGCAACGTTTTCGGGTCTTTCGGGTCTTTTTCTCGCCAGATCCGGTAAAACAACGCAAGACAATATAAAAAAAAAAACAAACTGTTTCAATCATCAAAAGCAATCGCGAAGCTTTTTATTTTGTCAAAATTCAATCAGTTATTTGAATAAATTTGATTATTTTATTATTTTCACAAAATTAACGGTGTCCGCGTTTCCTTCATACCTGCTCCTTATTATTAAGGTTGCTCGAACCGACGCGTGGCGGCGTTCAGGCCAGGTCGGCAAGAGCGTTTCGTTACAACTGGCGCCCAACGCGGGGCAGGTATTGCAGGGGGACGCGGATATTCTACTTTGCTTAAATTACTTTTAAATTTGAATGAAAATTATCGGTTATACAAAAATGGCGGAAAAGACCGAAAGAAACGAAACAGCTAGAGATTCAGGGTTTCAAAATCCCGAGGACAATAGTGCAGGTGTTCAAAATGTCGATTTAACTACCTCGATTCCTCCTCCAGGAGCGGCTAATATTTTTAATCAATCTCGCGGTAATTTTGGTTTGCATTTGGATAAAATTGACGAGAATCCTGAAGAAATAAGATTAGAGGAATTTGGTACTCCCAAATCAAATAAAGAGAAAATGGAATTCGGTGAATTAAATCACGAATTATTAATGAGTTTAATCGAAGCAATGAAGGAAATGAAGACTCAAGTCCAGAGCATGGCCAACGAGATTGCACGAAATAATCAGGCCACTAGTGATTTAAGGGCTGAATTCACAGAGAAATTCAAGACATTGCAAGCCACAATTGCTTGTGACGTCCATAAAATTTATGATCCGATTAAACGACATGTAACGGGCTTGACAAAAATCGTACAGGACAACGAGTCAAAAAGTGCTGTAACCGAGGTCAATGTGGCGCAAATGCAACTGGATGTGAGCGCAATCAGAGAAAGGGTTGAAAATCTCGAACAGAAAGACAAAATTCAAAGTCCCAATACGGAGAGCACACGGATCGTCCCAAAACCGAGCAAAGAAGTTTCTGACGACGAATCCGATGATGAACAAGAAGAGGAAAGAAGAGAACGGATTCGGACGATGCTGCCGATGGACATGCATCCGAATAAAATCAAAATCAAACCTCCCACATATGATGGATCAGAGAAAAGGAGACCGATGAAATTCATCAAGGAATTTCGGAGGTATTGTGAGGTCACCAATCCGACCGTCACGGAGATGAAATATTTGCTGGGGCAATGCCTGGAGAAAGCGGCCAAGGAATGGTGGGTACTCATCGAGGACCGCGTTGAAGATTTTGATGAAGTAGAGAAGAAATTCGTGGAGCACTTCTGGAGTATGGATGTGCAGAGAAAAGTAAGAAAGGACCTCGAGTTCGGACATTACTCGGACAAGGATAATAAAATATCCAAAGTGGAATATACAATCCACATTTTTGGAGCCGCAAAGGATCTCATCCCTCCTCCCAGTGATGAAGATATAATCGCATCACTTTCGCAACACTACACGGACGAAATCCAAGCAACAATTATCAGCCGGGGATTCAAAACTCTCGAACAATTGATTGAATTCCTGGGGAAAATGGATCGGCATGGACCAATCAATTCAAAAAAGGAAAAAGAAGCCACGCAGACATCTCAAAATCAAAATAAAAACGAACAGAGACCGTTCCGTATGCCACAGCAAAATAATTGGAATAACCAAGGAGGCTATCAAAATAATTTCAACCGTGGCAATCAGAATTGGAATCAAAACAATCGACCAAACAACGGTGGATTTAATAACGGTTGGAACAACGGCTGGAATAATCAACAGAACCGCAATTACCAGCAAAACTACAATCAGAGGCCCAACAACAATTATCAACAAAATTACAACCAGCGGCAAAACAACGGATATCCTCAGCAAAATCGCAATAATGGAAACAACAATCAACAAAACGGATATAACCGACAAAATCAGAATCAAAATTCGAGACCTCAACAAAACAATGGAGGATACAGACCGCCAAATAACTCGAATAATCACCAGCAGAATAATCCTCCAGAACAACAAATTCAAGCAATAGAGGTCCATCAAGAACCACAACCTTCAACTTCAGCGGCGGGAAACGAATAAACGTTGTACCCGTGCCCGAAAATATAAATCAACGAAAAACGAAAAACGAACGAGGTACAACGATAGGAAAAGACAAGAAAGACAATTCGCAGGATGGTTTATCGGAGGACCTCCAACAAATAAGCGAAGTAAACAAAACAGAGGAGATTAAACTGGCCATCAACACGATTTTTACGGACACAAGAGAATTTTTAATGAAAGAAGAAACAAGTGAAGAAGCCGTGCCGATTATAGAATGTCCAGAAATTTATGCTAAGATAGAGGGTATCACAGTTACTGCGTTAGTAGATTCAGGTTCGAGAGTTACCACAATTTCAGAAGAATTTTATTTAGAGAACAAAGAGATTTTGAAAAATTGTCCACTTTTACCTGTCACGGGAGTGACGGTAAAAGGAGCGATAAAGGGAAAAATGACAAAAGTCAAAAATCAAATTATGGCAAAAATAGAGATTGGAAAAGTAAAAACGTACATTAAATTTTTAATAATTCCTGGTCTGATTAGAGACGTTTTGCTCGGTATTGATTCCTTGCAACCGCTCAAAAGTTTGATTAATTTGGAGGAGATGTCTTTACGAGTTAAGTATAACGAAGTTGTTGATGTTGTGCCCACTAAAGGGTCATTTGAAAAAGAAAAAGTTGTTGGAGTATTTGAAGAAGAAGTTGAAATAGTTTTTGAAAAAGGAGAATTTGAGGGTGATGAAGAAAGTGAAGACATTAAAGATAAAGTTAGTGGGAATTTGAATAAAATTGAAGATGTAGAGGACAATAAATTCATGGAGACATTTTACCAGAGTGAAGAAAACATTTCTGAGCCAGAGCAAGAGATGAATTTTAAAATAGAAAATATTGAAGAAAAATTTGAGCCAATACAAAATTTGATTTCTGACGATATAAACAGTGAGGAAATAACTTTTGAGGAAATAGATGAAATTGTAGGACAGACTGAACTCTCTGAAAAGGAAAAAGAAATTCACAAACGAGTAATATGGAATAGGAAGGAAGTTTTTCGTAAAACCACAGGAAGAATTTCGGTTTACGAACATCAATTAGACATTACGACGGATACGCCGATCGTTGCACACGCTTATGAGGTACCTTTAATGCATAGGGAAAAAGTAGACAGGGAGATAGAGAAATTGTTAGATTACGGAATAATTCAGAGATCAAATAGTCCGTGGATAAATCCGATAATTCCTGTTATAAAGAAGGATGGCTCAGTTAGACTTTGTTTAGACGCACGAAAATTAAATCAGGTAATGGCAAATGACCACGAATCAGTTCCAAACATGGAAGAAATTTTTCAGAAATGCCATTCGGCGAAAGTAATGACCACTCTAGATTTAACAAATAGTTTTTGGCAGATTCCTCTTCATCCAGATTCGATGAAGTACACGGCATTCAGATACAGGGGAAAAGTCTACGAATTCAAAGTAACGCCATTTGGGCTAAAAACAAGTACCGCCGCATTATTGCGAGCTCTTGATATCATTCTTCATGGTCTAGGGGATCACGTAATAAATTTTGTCGATGACCTTTTGTGTATTTCCTCGAATTTCGATGAACACATGGCACATTTAGACGAGCTCTTAGAGAGATTACAGCAACATGGGATGACGATAAAATTGAATAAAGCAAAATTTTTCAGGGAGGAAGTAGAATTTTTAGGGCATATTTTGACGACTAAGGGCATAAAGCCACAACCAGAGAAAATACAAGCAATTCATGATTTTCCGCCACCCAGAAATTTAAAGCAGTTAAGGGGTTTCTTGGGGTTAATCAATTACTATACTAAATTCACGAAAAAACACGCCGAGGAAACCATTCCTCTCTTGAAATTGCTTAAAAAAGAAACAAAATGGCGATGGGGGGAAGATGAAAAAATCGCTTTTCAGAAGATTAAAGATTTATTTGTCGATAACGTTCTTCTAACGCATCCTGATCCAGAAAGGGAATTTATTTTGCAAACGGACGCAAGTAGCTATGCTTTGGGGGGCACCTTGGCCCAAAAAGATAAAAACGGTGATTTGGGAGTGATAATGTTTGCGAGCCGTACGCTCAAGGGTCCTGAACTAGCATACACCACTACGGAAAAAGAATTGCTCGCGATTGTTTGGTCCTTAAAAAAATTTAGAACTTATTTGCTCGGAGCAAAAATTAAAGTAATTACTGATCATCGAGCCATTACTTTCTTAAAAAATTGTCAATTATTAAATGAGAGATTAACGAGATGGATTCTCGCTATTCAAGATTACGATATTGAATTCGAGTTTTGTCCGGGAAATAGAAATGTTGTCGCGGATGTTTTGAGTCGATTAAATCCACCAGATGCTGGGGGGCGGAAAGGAAAAGAATTGGTGATTAGCACAATGTTAGCAATCAAACCGTCGCAGGAACTAGAACAGATGATTCGGCAGGTAGGACTTTGGCAAGAAAGAGAAGATAAGATCAGGGAAATTAGGGAGAGGATACAAAATGAACAAGACGATAAATATCGAATTCAAAATAACATTTTATTGAAAAAAATAAATCCCGATTCCTGGAGAATTGTTTTGCCACGAGAGATCCTCCATCTTCTCGTATCTGAAACACACAAAATGTACGGTCATGTAGGCGCGAAGAAAGTTTGGAAAATAATAAAAGAAGATTTCACTTACCCGAGATTATACCGCGTAATTAGACAAATTATTGGTTCGTGCGATTCTTGTCAAAGAAATAAAGTTCCTAACCAGCATTCTTATGCGGCACAACAAAATATCATTCCGCAGGGACCGGGAGATATTGTGTCGATCGATTTTTTCGGTCCCTTACCAGTTACGAAAGGTGGAATGAAACACATTCTCGTAACAATAGATGCTTTCTCTAAATTTGTAGTTTTGTACCCTCTCAAAGCGGCGACAGCGCCGGCAACAATCAATAAAATTTTTAACCATTACATTCCGGAGTTCGGCAAACCAAAAAAATTGCAATTTGATCACGGCACGCAATTCACTTCACGATTATGGTTAGGGAAATTAGCCAGTGAAGGAATTCAGCCAGTTTTCTCGTCTATTCGTCATCCTCAAGGGAACATAGTCGAAAGAGTAAATAGAGAGATCGGTAGATTTTTCCGAACGTTTTTGACTGACAAGCATACTGATTGGTTAAAGTGGGTTCGAGTAATAGAGGATTGTATGAACGAGACTCATCACGAAATAACAGAAATGACGCCAGTCGAGATTCAGAGAAACATACAACCACAAAGAATTTGGAAAAACTGGATTCAGGTAGAAAAAGACGAACAATTCAATGAGGAAGAAGGGATTGAAGCTAAATTAATGCTGGCCAGGGATAGAATAGTGAGAAAAGGCAGGGAAAGAGCTCAAAAATTTGATCAGAAGCATAAATTAATTAATTTCAATGAGGGTGACCTAGTTCTGGCAAAAGCGTGTAATGTGAGCGATCCAGTTAACAAAAAAATGGCGAAATTCTTTTCAATTTACGAGGGACCATACAGAATTAAAAAACGGATAGCTACTGCAACATTTATCCTCGAAAATCCAGAGACAGAAGTAGAAAGAGGAATGTACCATGCCGCGAATCTCAAGAAATACAAAAATTGATGAAATTTGCTGATTCCGAGTAAAATTACCAGGATGTATTTTAATTAACTATATAACAAATCTTTTCATACTGTTTCCAAACGATTCCAATGCAAAAAATTGCCAAATTACAATAAAAATTTCAAAACTTCACGTCAAGCGTCATACAAAACCGTTGCGCATTCTCCATCCGTATTTCTTCTACGGGACTATTTAAAAATCAGAAAAACGCATAAAAACCCGAAAAAATTTATTAACAATGGAAAGAAAAGAAAGACAAACAATATTGAAGCATTTTGTTAGCAATAAGAGAAATAAACAATGACAAAACTCATTTTTATTAGAAATTTCAAAGACATTACGAAAAAGGGTAAATATTGCATTAGAGAGTCATAATTACTCGACTGTTCAAGTTAGTTCCATTTAAACAACCGAAAAACAATATAAGAAGTTTGCGATGGTTGGTACGACCGGAAGTTCATGAGAACGAAGTTTTAGGCATTAGTTCCCGAAGTATCCACGATCGGCGAGTGGCGCTGTTAGCAGCCGAACTCACGAGCGTTAGCGAGGTCCGGCCGCCATGTTAAGTTGTCATTCTACGAGCGACACTTGGCCGAGACGGACCGTGCGGATCAAGAGACGCGGTAGCGGCTCGACGCCAAGTATTAAAAGGAAAAACTGCAGCGCAAAAGAAAAGCCAGCGCGAGCCCTGCCGCTACTCTTATATACGCGAATATGCCGGTTTTATGACGTCACAGAATTTTCAAATGGTTCTCACAAATAAACCATTTCATAAAAGAACTTGAAAATTTGTGACGATTTTTTTTCGATTTTTCTCTTTCCATTGGTCTTTGTTGCAAGTAAATCCGTCCAGTAGATCCGGAGATATGTAACGTTAGTGATTTAAAATCCATCATTTGGGGATTTTCATTTTCTTAGAGACAGAGGGGCGTAAGTTACGCTTGTTTACATTTGGACTTACGTCCTTTGCACGATTTCTTACTTTTGTCACACTCTACGTCACGCACTACGCTGAACGCGGCTACCCCCTCTCCTTCTGCGTCGCCGAGCGAGAGAGACAGAGAATGGGCGCACAGCGGGGGCAATACCAGCTCCTGGTTTGCGCATAAAATATGTATATAATTATATAATATATATTTTAATTATTAATATTAATTAATAATAAAATATTATTATAATAAATATTTTATTATAATTAATACATAATATAATATATATATTATATTATACAATATATAATATAAAATGATAATAATATAAGAAAACAAAAAAATTGAATAATACGAATAACATTAAATAATAAATAATAAAAATAAAAAAATATGAAATTCTGGTCGACGCCGCTGGATTTTTCGAGGATGTCTAGGGCGATAGATCATGGGTTTTGGAGGACTAGGTTTAGGTACATTCTATCGCGAATTTCGATTTCTAGGCGGACGACCCCATAGTTTTTTATGTCCAGATATATTCCTCCATGGTTTTCGCGATCGAGGTTGACGGCTCCACAGGTTTCGATGTCCAGGTATATTCCTCCATGGTTTTCAATGTTTAGGCATGTTTCATCATGGTTTTCGTGGTTCAGGTATATTCCTCCATGGTTTTCGATGGCTGGATTTGTTTCTCCATGGTTTTCGTGGTCTGGGTATGTTTCTTCATGATTTTCGCAGTCGAGGTCGACGGCTCCACAGTTTTCGATGTTCAGGTATGTTTCTCTCGGGTTTTCGTGGTCGAGGATAATTCCTCCATGGGTTTTGATGTCTAGGTATATTCCTCCATGGTTTTCAATGTCTAGGCATGTTTTATCATGGTTTTCGGGGTCGAGGTCGACGGCTCCACAGTTTTCGATGCCCAAGTATGCTTCTCCATGGTTTTCGTGGTCTAGGATAATTCCTCCATGGGTTTTGATGTCTAGGTATATTCCTTCATGGTTTTCGATGTCTGGATATGTTCCTACATGGTTTTCGTGGTCCAGGTATATTTCTCCATGGTTTTCAATGTATGGATATGTTTCTCCATGGTTTACGTGGTCTGGGTATGTTTCTTCATGGTTTTCGCAGTTGAGGTCGACGGCTCCACAGTTTTCGATGTTCAGGTATGTTTCTCTCGGGTTTTCGTGGTCGAGGATAATTCCTCCATGGGTTTCGATGTCTAGGTATATTCCTCCATGGTTTTCAATGTCTAGGCATGTTTCTTCATGGTTTTCGTGGTCTAGGATAATTCTTCCATGGGTTTTGATGTCTAAGTATATGCCTTCATGGTTTTCGATGTCTGGATATGTTCCTACGTGATTTTCGTGGTCCAGGTATATTCCTCCATGGTTTTCGATGTATGGATATGTTTTTCTATGGTTTTCGTGGTCTACGTAGATTCTTCCATGGTTTTCGTGGTCCAGGTATATTCCTCCATGTTTTTCGTCGTCCAGGTATATTCCTCCATGGTTTTCAATGTCTAGGCATGTTTCATCATGGTTTTCGTGGTTCAGGTATATTCCTCCATGTTTTTCGATGTCTGGGTATGTTTCTCCATGGTTTTCGTGGTCTAAATTGATGGTTCCACAGTTTTCGATGGCTAGGTCTGAGTTTCCATAGTTTTTGTTCTCTAGGTATATTTCTTCATCATTTCCGTGATCTAGGTCGATGACTCCATACTTTTCGATGTCTAGGTATGTGTCTATATATTTTTCAATGTCTAGGTATATTCCTCCATCGTTTTGGATGTCCAGGTATATTTCTTCATAGTTTTAAATGTCTACGTATGTTCCTTCATGGTTTTCGTGGTCCAGGTATATTCCGTCATGGCTTTTGATGCTAGGTCAACAATTCCATAGTTTTCGATGTTTGGTTATGGTTCTCCATGGTTTTCATGGTCTAGGTCGACGGTTCCATTGTTTTCGATGTCTACATCGACAGCTCCATGGTTTTCGATGGCTAGGTATATTTCTCCATGGCTTTCGTCGCCTTGGTATGTTTCTTCATGCTTTTCGAGGTCTAGATCAACGGCTCCGTAGTTTTCAATGTCCAGGTATGTTTTCCCATTGTTTTCGTGGACTAGGTTGACGACTTCATAGTTTTCACTATCCCGGTCGATAGCTCCATAGTTTCCGATGTTAAGGTGAATTTGTCAATGGTTCCCGATATGAAAGTCAATGGCTCCATAGTTTCCGATAGTGTGGTGAGTTTTTCTAAGCTTTTCGATATCTAGGTCGTCGGCTCTATAGTTTACGATGTCTAGTTTGGCGACTATAGGGTTTTCGATGTCTAGGTGGATGCCTTCGTATTTTTCAATATATATTCGACAATTTTATATTTCCCGATATTTAGGTAAACGGTGCAATGGTTTATGATATATTTCCTCATAGTTATCGATATCTAGATCTGCGATTTAATAGTTTGCATTGACGAGGCAGGTTCAGACGTTACAGAAGACCATTAAAAAAATATCACTGGACACCAATAACCATAAAGCTGTGGTCTTAGACATTGAATACCATGGAAACATCTCCTTGGACATTGCAAACCATTGACAGTATCCATGTCAACATGGAATCCATGAATGAAAAGAAGATAGTTTCAAAAATCATGTTTCCAAGTAAACAAGTGGAACTTTTCAAAAAAAGGAATAGGAAATGAAAATATCATCCCATTGCATAGGAATTTCCCAATCTTTCATTGGAAAATTCGATTTGCTGAATGGATAATCAAAATCGTCACCATTATTGCTTGTAAAAGGTTTCAACTCACATGAACATAACCGCACAGTTTTCGTCCGTCTATATAGAAAAATTGGCTGTGTCGATTGCTTTTGGCACATAGAGAAAAGCACTCAACTTGAAACAAATCGTTTTAAAAATTTTCGTCGAAGACGATGAATGTATTTTTTTTCTTAAGTAAATATTGTCACGCCTCTAAAAAATAAGCTAAATTAGAAAAAAAAATAATTGACAAAGTAAAAAAAGAACGCCAATTATTAAAAGGTCGCGACCGTAGTTTCCAATAATTTTCTATATTTGTATTATCAATAAAAAACTTCAAAATAGAAAAAAAAATGAGATCGTTTTCTGACGTTGACAAATATAGTGAATGAAAGACGATTCCTATATAGTTGTCACGTCTCGCAAAAAGAAGTGAAATCAGTAAATATTAAAACTTCAAAAAGTAAAAAAGGCACGCCAAGTATTAAAAAGTCGTGACCGTCGTTTTAAATGATTTTCTATATTCGCATTGTCAATAAATAAATTTTAAAAAATGTTTAACTGTGAAAAAATATGAGATCTATTGTAACATATACAGTGAATGAATTACGTTTCCTGTAGGAATTCTGAATTTTGGAAATAAAAAAAAATGAGATCATTTTCTAACGTAGCCAAGTACAGTGAATGAATTAAGGTTCTTGTGGAATTCATTCGTGTACACTTTTAGCCCTAATCCCTCACTTATTCATAAAAATTTTCCAGCAAACGTCACAGAGCAACAAAGGTTTCTCGAATGATTCTGCAATTATTAAGAGATTATCATCTGTTTTTATGCTAGCACGGGTTATAAACTTAAAACAGTTTACGCGTACAAGTGCATGCATTGTATCTATACGATGAACTGCACAAATTCATTTTCAACATTACACACAAGCTTGGCGTGCATGGTTTTCAATCGGAAGCTCGGCGAAGGAATGCCTCATTCGTCCATATATTTGAAGAAAACTTGATGATCCTCTCATGTAATTGTTTTTTAATTTGCCATCCCTTTTCCATCCAACTATTTTATTGAGTAGTTCGACGTAAGATCCCGCGCTGTGTACACAAAGAAAAATATCTATTCTTGACCAGTTTGACTGATAAATTCATTACTCCAAAAGTTTCGTATTCAACGCGTTTTCTTTTCTCAAATCAATGTTTACACAGCTTACTTCTTTGTTCATCCATTTCAATACTTGTGTAATTCATCCAATCATCTGCCCATTTGGTAAAAAAAAGAGTGTACGGACAAACGAGTGAAAGTGACGCGTCGATAAATTAAAATGCGTATGGGCATGAAAGAATGGCCGTATCTATCCGTACAAGATAAAGGCATATAAAGGGATTGATTGATTTCATTTCTTTATCCGTTCGTTTAATTGTTCAATTTTATCCACAAATTTCACCCATCTGTATTGTTTACCAAATCATTATATAACAGGGCCCCTCTTATTTTATTGGGGGATCGGTTTTTTTCACACTCGTTCATACAATTCTAATTAATTATTGTTTTCATAGTAAATTTAAACAATTGTCTCTTCCCGAGCTTCCGATTGAAAACCATGCACGCCAAGCTTGTGTGTAATGTTGAAAATGAATTTGTGCAGTTCATCGTATAGATACAATGCATGCACTTGTACGCGTAAACTGTTTTAAGTTTATAACCCGTGCTAGCATAAAAACAGATGATAATCTCTTAATAATTGCAGAATCATTCGAGAAACCTTTGTTGCTCTGTGACGTTTGCTGGAAAATTTTTATGAATAAGTGAGGGATTAGGGCTAAAAGTGTACACGAATGAATTCCACAAGAACCTTAATTCATTCACTGTACTTGGCTACGTTAGAAAATGATCTCATTTTTTTTTATTTCCAAAATTCAGAATTCCTACAGGAAACGTAATTCATTCACTGTATATGTTACAATAGATCTCATATTTTTTCACAGTTAAACATTTTTTAAAATTTATTTATTGACAATGCGAATATAGAAAATCATTTAATCAAAATTACAGGAGCTCAAAGGACTTAGGGGTATTTCAGGCGATATTAAAGGAGAAAAACAGGTAAAAATTACAGATTTAGACACACTAAGCATGAGGAATGACAAAATGATGAAAAAGTAAGTAGAGGCTAGGAAGGACAAACAAAAACAGGAAAAATGAGCGGGAGGATTTTCTGGACGGGTATAGGCACAAAGATGGACGCAAGCACGCAGACGATTGAAGTTGTGCGAAAGAACTTCGCGCAACAGACGGACGGAGGAAAGGGAGAATGGGTAAAAGAAGAGGACGAAGTGGAGATTTTGGAGGAAGTACAGGGAAGGAAGGAAGAGGAAGACGTGACGATAATTGCGGTAATCCGTCCGCACACGTCAAGGAGGAGGACGCAAAGCGTCAAAACGCAAACCTTCACATCAACAAAGGAGAAAGGAATGCAAACTGATTGGATAATCCGCCCAATCGAAATTGAAGACTCTCGAAGGTCCAACAGGGACTTCCTTCTTCGTTTCATCTCGCGTCAGTGGTTCCTCATGAGACTAAAGGATGAATTTAAGGTCCCGGATATACTTTCCCCTATAAGGGATGAGGTCGAGGACAAAGCAGAGGAATGGAGGAAGTGGGGACCAGGAGAGTTTGTGTGGATTGAGGACGTCAAGGAGAACATAACCAACGAAAACAGCAACAACAACAATGGGAATAACAGAGAGAGGACTCACGACAATGGGGACGAAAAAGAAAACATACAGAACAACAATAACAATAATGACAGAGAAAATAAAAGGAAGAGGTTTGACGACAATGTGGAAACACAAACAAAGAAGATAAAGAAGGAGACAAATAAAGAAAACACTGAAAACAGCAACATTAACGACAACAATGACAGCAACGGAAGAAAAAGAAAGAGCACAGACAACAAGGAGAAAGAACAAGTGACAAAAAAGATAAAGAAGGAGATGAGGATTAGACAGGAAGACCTCGAGACCCTTAAGGGCGAAAACTGGCTGAACGACGAGGTAATAAATAATTATCTTGAATTGATCAGCAACGAAGACGTCTACGTGATGAATTCGTTTTTCTTTCCGAGGCTCCACATTAACGGGCACGTGGCCGTTAAAAGGTGGACGAAGAGGATCAATATTTTTAAGTTTCGCAAAGTGATTGTCCCCATTCACTTGGGCAATCACTGGTGCCTTGCCGTGATAGACATCACTTCCAAACAAATTCGCTATTACGATAGTTTCGGGAGAAGGAACCCCACCTATATAAAAACTCTTTTGGGGTATTTGATGGAGGAGGCGAAGCAAAAAAATGAGAGTCCGATCATCAGAGACGAATGGACCCTTGTGGATAAAATAAACGTTCCCTGTCAGAGGAATGGGTATGACTGCGGTGTCTTCATGTGCCAGTTCGCCCGTTGTGAAGCGTCAGATAAAGAAATCGACTTCACGCAAAACGATGTGTCTGAAATCAGGGCGAAAATGACTAACGAATTACGAGCGGGATGCCTCGAAAGTTAAGAGAGGATTTTTTTTTGTTTGTTTGTTTTATCAACGTTTTTATATTTTTTTTTGACGGATCTCAAATATCCACATTTTTTTTTATTTATTACATTTTATTTTTTTGTTAACACGTCTTAAATCAGTCGAAACGCAATAAAAGACGTTATTCTATTCTCCTCCAAAGTCTCCTGTGTTTTTTTTTATTTCTTAAACCTGAAAATAAGCATCCTATCGTTGTCCTTGGGAATCTCTGCACCTGAAAAGAAAAATAAAATTAAAATAAAAAAAAAAAATAAAAAAAAAATAAAAAAATAGAGATACGAAAAATACTTACCGTTGAAAATCCATGTCCCGGGAATCCTGAACCTGAAAAGTAGAAGATAAAATTAAGAAAAGTTTAATTAGAAAATAAAATAAATCACCTTACTTACCGTAGAAAAATCAATGTCCTGGAACGCGCTGGCCTGAAAAGAAAAAAGAGAAAAATTTTAAAAATTTTAGCAATAAATGCGAATACTTACTCGTCTAAATCCGATGTCCTGAAAAAAAAAAAAAAAAAAAAAAAAAAAAAAAAAAAATTAGAAATAAGGATTAGAAATTAAGTACTTACCTGTAAAATAAGGAAAAACGAATCGGAAAGGGAAATAAGGGAAGAGAAATGGAAGTGGGGATGAAAAATGATGGACAAAAGGGTGAAAAAGGACTAAGCAGTGAAGTGGGGGTAATATGAACGAATAAGAGACTGTAAAAGTGAAGAGGGGGTAATATGGACTGAAAATGAAAAGAGTGGGGAATGTGAAAAGAGTGGGGATTGAAGTTGGGTATAAGAGTCGGAGCAGCGGGCCCCGGAGCATCATAAGAGCTCCAGTCAAGCTACTAGCAACATCGAGAGGTCTACCTGATTATCCAGAACGACTTCGCCAACTCAAGGGAATTCAACGTCGAGAAGTCGGCTATTTTCATCCTGAGCAACATCGAACATCTTTATCAGCATCAACATGAGAATCCACAACATCCCTGGAGTACCAACGCCTTCTCCGTGGCCTGGTACGTGGGAAGGGACCATGGAGTGCATCATCTTGGATTTCAAAAATCCAACGAACTTCACATTTACAACCAAAACGAAATATTGGGAGCTGTGCGACTTCGAATACGAGCTTGGGGCGCACGTCAACCGAATGGGGCATATGCAAAGGCCAGGTTATCAGATTGGAAATCACTACGCTTTGGAAATCGGCAGTGTAGCCCATCGCGTGGAATTGATGGGATACGAGGACAGCGAAGCCACGTTGAGATTCATCGATCGAGGGACAACGCTTATGCATCCAGTTTTTGATTTGAGTGCCCTTCCGCATGCGTTCCTTGTGGCTCCACCTTTTTCATCGAGAGGTTACCTATCGGGAATTAAACCATTTTTGGGAGAACGATGGGAGGAAACTGTGTGCCTTTACTACCAACGGGCCTTGGAAGAGAAAAGAGTCAAAATCAAGATTGTTTCTGAACACCCTACCAAGGAGGCACATGAGGTTCGGTTATTCACACTGCCGCGCAACGATAACTTGGGGGATCGACTCGTTCTTGAAGAGTTTGCGAGAGAAGGGACATACGAGTGCTGTTTAAACGATGACATCGGGATGATTTCTCCAGAGGAGATGCAGGACCTGATAGAGGAAGAAAAAGCAGCTGGTAATTGGTATGCCTATCGACGAGAACGTGTCCTCGGCGATCCACCAAATGAGTGAAAAACGTCGAGAACATCGAGAACATCGAGATCATCAAATCCAGCCATTTCCAGGGTCAAGGCGTTAGCTTTTCCTTTCAAAAACTCCATTTCCGATTTCCGAATGTTCAAATTTTTAAGCATTTTAAATTGTTAAACTAAGATTGGAGAACAAAAATCTCTAATTCTTAGATTTTTTTGTTCTGGGGGGCATTTGTAGCGAAACACACGCGCGACGGCCAGAGCCCGTCGAAACGAACGAAACTCCGCGATCTTTAGATCGCGGACAAAACATCGCGGCGACCACGCTCGTCACTGTTGACAGGTGGCGGCCATCTTAGGCCGGTAGGCATGAGCCTGAGCGGGGCTACCGGCGCCGCTCTGAACTTCGCCGCGCTATATTTTATCCACATTATTTCTTTTTGTATTTTTTTTATTTTAAGTCGCCCGAGCACGTGAATATGATCAAAATCATCAGAAAAATAGTACGAGTTTAAGAAAAATGATCCGAAGTCAAATCAATGTAACAGAATTAACGTAATAATGAAAAATGTAAAAAGCGACTACGACGCATGCGCGGGCAGAGCGTTGATGGGCTATAGGACGCGTACGTGACTTTTAGCGATTATAATTTTACGAATCATATTAAAACAAATAAAAATGCCAAATTGAAGAAGAAATTAAGTAATATTTGATCAGATTGAAGTTTTTACTGTTTAACATCGTAATAAGCTGTAAATCATAAAAAGCGGTAGTCTGCGCATCGTATGCTAGCCTGCTCGACCAACGGGCGATCGCGGATCATGGCAACGGGCCAATCGGAGAGGGCGTAACAAGTTGATGCGCAGAACCGAGCGAAAACGGAGATTCTCGGCGCTCGAGAATTTTATGGTGGGGACACGGGTATAAGAAGCGCTGCGCGACTCATTCGGCATTCAGTTCTCCCTGCCTCAAGGATCAACTCGGACCTCTCTGACAACACTGACCAAGCACTCTGCTTTTAAATTCACAAATTCCTTTCCTAAATTTTCCTGGATGCCTGGAATCTCGGAGCGATTCGGTGACGTTTCAATCCCAGAGTCCAGGGTCCGCACCTAACCTCTAAAATTTCCAAATATTCCTGGATGCCTGGAATCTCGGAGCGATTCGGTGACGTTTCAATCCCAGAGTCCAGGGTCCACTCTTAGTTTTTCCAAATTTCCGTTGCACGGGATCTCGGAGCGATTCGGCGACGTTTCAATCCCAGAGCCCGTGGACGGTGAATTACCTAACCTAGTGGATGCACAGGATCTCGGAGCGATTCGGTGACGTTTCAATCCCAGAGCCTGTGGTCTACGCTATCCTGTCATATTCCATAGTAGATTCTATTTTGTCATTTTATGATCGGTAAAAGCAGAGCTGTAAAATTATTTTTTTGGGTTAATTAAAAATTTTAGATTCAAAATTGATAAAAATCTTGTCCGAGTTGGCCGGGTATGGAGACCTAACGCAAATTAGAGAATTAACAAAAATCCAAGAGGCATTAGATCGAGTTAAAAATTATATCGAGTCAAAACAAAATTGAAAAATTGTAAAAGCGAAGAGATCCTCTTGGATTCATTTATATTTTTTTTTTTAGAAAACAAGCGTGACAGGACATCGGAAAAACCGCGTCAAACGAATTATAGCTCGAAGCATTGAATTGAGAGGTTTTTAAGCTCGAGGCGTGTCGAGAGACTAGAACGAACGCAACCATTAAATTTAAAATTGTTTTATTTCTAATTATTATTTTTGTACAATTAAAATTCGAAAATTGAGAAATTAAAAATTATCTCAGACAGAGAATTTGCAACGTTTTCGGGTCTTTCGGGTCTTTTTCTCGCCAGATCCGGTAAAACAACGCAAGACAATATAAAAAAAAAAACAAACTGTTTCAATCATCAAAAGCAATCGCGAAGCTTTTTATTTTGTCAAAATTCAATCAGTTATTTGAATAAATTTGATTATTTTATTATTTTCACAAAATTAACGGTGTCCGCGTTTCCTTCATACCTGCTCCTTATTATTAAGGTTGCTCGAACCGACGCGTGGCGGCGTTCAGGCCAGGTCGGCAAGAGCGTTTCGTTACAGTATATCGATCGAATTTATGACTGCTGTTACCAGCTGTGCTGCGCCGTGTGCTACGTTCTGAAGTTGACGTCAGATTTCCAATCATCAACAACTAATTTCAACAACCAATGACAACGTTTAAAAATGGATGTCGTCAGATCCAACCAATCAGAAACTCGAGAGCATCAAAGTGCCTTTGATTGTGTTGTAAATATAGACGCATAAATTCTAGAATGTGTTGGTAACTTTTGCATAATCTTGAGCCTGTGCAAAGTTTTTTCTCAGCAATTACGCCACCGATCATGCTGATTGTGGGTGGAATCGAAAGAGAATTTATTAATTAATCTCCAGTTCAATTTTCAAAGCCTCAGATGACTCAGGAGTTTCGTAATTGAACAAAATGACATGCCAATTTTACCCCCACCACCGCGAATCGTTTTATTCAGAGAAAAGATAGTCTCGGCGAGCTCGGGCCAGCAGACGACAGGGCTGTCAATGTACTTGTCCCGAGACTCTACCGAGTCTCTTGATAGAGTGAAGAAATGCGTCTCGTGGGCTGTAATATGATTTTCGGCTTATAACGTTGGTTTCCGCGACAAAAGATCTATTTTTCGTCAAAATTGTACTGGAAATATTTCGTCACCTGTCTGTCCTTGGCCTTTGGCGATTTTTTCCAAATCTTCATACCAAGAAAGAACTGACGTAAAGATTTCTTTAAAAGAACAGATTTTATTTATCCCTTTTCTGCAAAATTCAAATGAAAGATAGATCAAATTCAAGACACGAAAAATCCAACAGATTTGCCTACTTTAAATGTCGATTTTGCATTCTGAATCTAGAGATTTCATTTCATCCAAAACGTGCCCCCAATGAAATATATTTCCAAATTTTGCAAGTGGCCGCTGAGGTCCAATTATCCACAGCTTGATAGTTGCTGAAAAAAAGTACCCAAAAAATTCTAACATTTATTAAGCCAGAACTCAAAGCAGCAAAAAAAACTAAGCGAACTTAATTCAACAGAGCAACAGAATTCAAAGACGTTTCAGGTACCTGCATGGGTTTTGGAGGAAAATCATTTTAGGACAATTTAGAAATGAATTTAGAAATTCGAAAACTCACAATGGAGTAGAAAAAGGAAAATTGAAGTATTTAGAAAAGCGGAAGACTTTTGTGATGAATTTTCTAGATTACATGATACGGTTGGAGTAAATGATTTGAATGATTGGCACACACGCTGCAACACAGAAATATCAAAGTTTGGAAGTATTCGCTGTATATCAGTCATACAAACTTCAATACTATTTGAAAAGGAACACTTAAAAACTTGCCGAACCAAGTTCCATTTACATATTACCATAATCAAAGATAAGGGGTGATCCGTCGCATATATATTTATCCACAGAAATTTCAGAGTTCGCAGGTATCTGCTGTGGTTCAATGTATCTGCGCAATGAGCTTCGAAGACAGCAATTTTAAATCTATCCATCAATGAGCAACTGAAGACTTTTATAATCAATTTTTTACTTCATAATATAGATGTTACAGTTAGACTCAAAATGTAAAATGAATGGCACAGTATTTAAATTGTATAGTATGCAGATTTTGCAGTATTTCAATTATTCGAATCTACAGCATTATAATGAAAAGTTGTCAAAAGTCATGATGTTACATTAAAATGACATAGCACACATTGCATTCAGCAATTCTGTAAGTTTCTGGGCATGTTGGTAGGCATTATATTTGATCGCATCCAAAACTGAGCAACAGTAGACTTATCGGAATGAGTTTTTATTATAATAATTCCATATTTGTAGTTTGCAAAGTGGAAATACTCAACATACATGTCATTCTATAAGTTTTGTTATCAAAATTTGTGTTTGCATACCACATTCCTAAGATATGACTTTTCATATCATCAGCAAAAAAAGCATCCAAAGAATTTTTGGAACAAGTTTCAAACTTTATTACTCGACAGACCAGGTGGAAAAAGAATAACTACACTTATATCAAGACCAGAAATTGTTTTGAGAATCTGATGTAAAAAATGTGCGATTGATGATCATAGTTGGAAACCTCCTGAATCACGTTACCACAATCAGCATGAAGAAGTAGTAGAAAATTAGAGGACACATCTCAAGCAACGAATTAATAATATGTATCGGTCCGCTGCAAACAATGGAGTAAAAAACAAGGATCGGAAAAAGCAGAGCCAAACTCAATAGGAAGCAAAATATGGGAATATTCAAAAATAATGATGACACATGAAATAAATTAGACAACATTTATTCAATTGGAGTTTCTCACATTATATACTAACAGTTCCGTGTGTTCTTGTTTTATTAATTATCAACCATAATATTTACCATTTGTCCTTACAACTTCCAGACCTATTATTGATAAACTGATTTGCCTTATTTATATTATTATTCACTAACTGTGCGAACGTTTGTTACATTTGTCCCGCACTATTCGTAACGTCAGACTCCGGCCGGTTCGTTACGACACAGCTATCAAAGGGAACTCGCATATATAACCTACATTATTACACATGATATATAATCACGCAACCGACGATACATTTACACTTGAAAATATTCCGCGCATTCTGGTTTAATTGAAAGATTATCTCAGTTGACACTTATTTCCAATCGAACGAAATAATGATATATTTAAAAGTTTCGTTGACATAAGCATCGCGCATTTTTTTATATTTTTCATTTTCACACACAGATCACAGTCTACATTTACGCGGCCGCTTTTATACCGGTTTAGTATACCATAAATTTTGACAAAATAAATCAAGAGACGCGGTAGCGGCTCGACGCCAAGTATTAAAAGGAAAAACTGCAGCGCAAAAGAAAAGCCAGCGCGAGCCCTGCCGCTACTCTTATATACGCGAATATGCCGGTTTTATGACGTCACAGAATTTTCAAATGGCTCTCACAAATAAACCATTTCATAAAAGAACTTGAAAATTTGTGACGATTTTTTTTCGATTTTTCTCTTTTCATTGGTCTTTGTTGCAAGTAAATCCGTCCAGTAGATCCTGAGATATGTAACGTTAGTGATTTAAAATCCATCATTTCGGGATTTTCATTTTCTTAGAGACAGAGGGGCGTAAGTTACGCTTGTTTACATTTGGACTTACGTCCTTTGCACGATTTCTTACTTTTGTCACACTCTACGTCACGTACTACACTGAACGCGGCTACCCCCTCTCCTTCTGCGTCGCCGAGCGAGAGAGACAGAGAATGGGCGCACAGCGGGGACAATACCAGCTCCTGGTTTGCGCATAAAATATGTATATAGATAATATATAGATATATAATATATATTTTATTTATTAATATTAATTAATAATAAAATATTATTATAATAAATATTTTATTATAATTAATATATAATATAATATATATATTATATTATACAATATATAATATAAAATGATAATAATATAATAAAATAAAAAAATTGAATAATACGAATAATATTAAATAATAAATAATAAAAATAAAAAAATATAAAATTCTGGTCGACGCCGCTGGATTTTTCGAGGATGTCTAGGGCGATAGCTCATGGGTTTTGGAGGACTAGGTTTAGGTACATTCTATCGCGATTTTCGATTTCTAGGTGGACGACCCCATAGTTTTTTATGTCCAGATATATTCCTCCATGGCTTTCGTCGTCTAGGTATGTTTTTTCATGGTTTTCGAGGTCTGGGTCGACGGCTCCTTAGTTTTCGATGTCCAGGTATGTTTCTCCATGGTTTTCATGGTTTCGGATAATTCCTCTATGGGTTTCGATGTCTAGGTATATTTCTCTATCGTTTCTGATGTGCAGGTGTATTTCTCCATAGTTTTTAATGTCCAGGTGTATTTCTCCATAGTTCTTGATGTCTAAGGTATATTTCTCCATGGTTTTAGTGGTCTAAGTATGTCTCTTCATGGTTTTCGCAGTCGAGGTCGACGGTTCCACAGTTTTCGATGTCTAGGTATGTTTCTCCATGATTTTCGTGGTCTAGGATAATTTCTCCATGGGTTTTGATGTCTAGGTATATTCCTTCATGGTTTTCAATGTCTAGACGTGTTCCTTTATGGTTTTCGTGGTCCAGGTATATTCCTCCATGGTTTTCGATGTATGGATATGTTTCTCCATGGTTTTCGTGGTCTAGGTACAATCCTCCATGGTTTTCGTGGTCTAGGTATGTTTCTTCATGGTTTTCAATGTCTAGGCATGTTCCTTCATGGTTTTCGTCATCCAGGTATATTCCTCCATGGTTGTCTCGGTGTAGGTAGATTCCTCCATGGTTTTCGTAGTCGAGGTCGACGGCTCCACAGTTTTCGATGTCCAGGTATGTTTCTCTCGGGTTTTCGTGGTCTAGGATAATTCCTCCATGGGTTTCGATGTCTAGGTATATTCCTCCATGGTTTTCAATGTCTAGGCATGTTTCTTCATGGTTTTCGTGGTCTAGGATAATTCCTCCATGGGTTTTGATGTCTAGGTATATTCCTTCATGGTTTTCGATGTCTGGATATGTTCCTACATGGTTTTCGTGGTTCAGGTATATTCCTCCATCGTTTTCGATGTATGGATATGTTTTTCTATGGTTTTCGTGGTCTAGTTATGTTTCTTCATGGTTTTCGCAGTCGAGGTCGACGGCTCCACAGTTTTCAATGACCAAGTATGAAGGACCACGAAAACCATGTTCCTTCATGGTTTTCGTGGTCCAGGTATATTCCTCCATGTTTTTCGTCGTCCAGGTATATTCTTCCATGGTTTTCAATGTCTAGGCATGTTTCATTATGGTTTTCGTGGTTCAGGTATATTCCTCCATGGTTTTCGATGTCTGGGTATGTTTCTTCATGGTTTTCGTGGTCTAAGTTGATGGTTCCACAGTTTTCGATGGCTAGGTCTGAGTTTCCATGGTTTTTGTTCTCTAGGTATATTTCTTCATCATTTCCGTGATCTAGGTCGATGACTCCATACTTTTCGATGTCTAGGTATGTGTCTACATATTTTTCAATGTCTAGGAATACCTCCATGGTTTTGGATGTCCAGGTATATTTCTTCATAGTTTTAAATGTGTACGTATATTCCTTCATGGTTTTCGTGGTCCAGGTATATTCCGTCATGGCTTTTGATGCTAGGTCAACAATTCCATAGTTTTCGATGTTTGGTTATGGTTCTCTATGGTTTTCATGGTCTAGGTCGACGGTTCCATTGTTTTCGATGTCTACGTCGACAGCTCCATGGTTTTCAATGGCTAGGTATATTTCTCCATGGCTTTCGTCATCCTGGTATGTTTTTTCATGCTTTTCGAGGTCTAGATCAACGGCTCCGTAGTTTTCAATCTCCAGGTATGTTTTCCCATTGTTTTCGTGAACTAGGTTGACGACTTCATAGTTTTCACTATCCCGGTCGATAGCTCCATAGTTTCCGATGTTAAGGTGAATTTGTCCATGGTTCCCGATATGAAAGTTAATGGCTCCATAGTTTCCGATAGTGTGGTGAGCTTTTCTAAGGTTTTCGATATCTAGGTCGTCGGCTCTATAGTTTTCGATGTCTAGTTTGGCGACTATCGGGTTTTCGATGTCTAGGTGGATGCCTTCGTATTTTTCAATATATATTCGACAATTTTATATTTCCCGATATTTAGGTAAACAGTGCAATGGTTTACGATATATTTCCTCATAGTTATCGATATCTAGATCTGCGATTTAATAGTTTACATTGACGATGCAGGTTCAGACGTTACAGAAGACCATGAAAAAATATCACTGGACACCAATAACCATAAAGCTGTGGTCTTAGACATTGAATACCATGAAAACATCTCCTTGGATATTGCAAACCATTGACAGTATCCATGTCAACATGGAATCCATGAATGAGAAGAAGATAGTTTCAAAAATCATTTTTCCAAGTAAACAAGTGGAGCGTTTCAAAAAAAGGAATAGAAAATGAAAATATCATCCCATTGCATAGGAATTTCCCAATCTTTCATTGGAAAATTCGATTTGCTGAATGGATAATCAAAATCGTCACCATTATTGCTTGTAAAAGGTTTCAACTCACATGAACATAACCGCACAGTTTTCGTCCGTCTACATAGAAAAATTGGCTGTGTCGATTGCTTTTGGCACATAGAAAAAAGCACTCAACTTGAAACAAATCGTTTTAAAAATTTTCGTCGAAGACGAGGAATGTATTTTTTTTCTTAAGTAAATACTGTCACGCCTCTAAAAAATAAGCTAAATCAGAAAAAAAAATAATTGACAAAGTAAAAAACGAACGCCAATTATTAAAAGGTCGCGACCGTAGTTTCCAATAATTTTCTATATTTGCATTATCAATAAAAAACTTCAAAATATAAAAAAAAATGAAATCGTTTCCTGAAGTTGACAAATATAGTGAATGAAATACGATTCCTATATAGTTGTCACGTCTCGCAAAAAGAAGTGAAATCAGTAAATATTAAAACTTCAAAAAGTAAAAAAGGCACGCCAAGTATTAAAAGGTCGTGACCGTCGTTTTAAATGATTTTCTATATTCGCATTGTCAATAAATAAATTAAAAAAAATGTTTAACTGTGAAAAAATATGAGATCTATTATAACATATACAGTGAATGAATTACGTTTCCTGTAGGAATTCTGAATTTTGGAAATAAAAAAAATGAGATCATTTTCTAACGTAGCCAAGTACAGTGAATGAATTAAGGTTCTTGTGGAATTCATTCGTGTACACTTTTAGCCCTAATCCCTCACTTATTCAGAAAAATTTTCCAGCAAACGTCACAGAGCAACAAAGGTTTCTCGAATGATTCTGCAATTATTAAGAGATTATCATCTGTTTTTATGCTAGCTCGGGTTATAAACTTAAAACAGTTTACGCGTACAAGTGCATGCATTGTATCTATACGATGAACTGCACAAATTCATTTTCAACATTACACACAAGCTTGGCGTGCATGGTTTTCAATCGGAAGCTCGGGAAGAGACAATTGTTCAAATTTACTATGAAAACAATAATTAATTAGAATTGTATGAACGAGTGTGAAAAAAACCGATCCCCCAATAAAATAAGAGGGGCCCTGTTATATAATGATTTGGTAAACAATACAGATGGGTGAAATTTGTGGATAAAATTGAACAATTAAACGAACGGATAAAGAAATGAAATCAATCAATCCCTTTATATGCCTTTATCTTGTACGGATAGATACGGCCATTCTTTCATGCCCATACGCATTTTAATTTATCGACGCGTCACTTTCACTCGTTTGTCCGTACACTCTTTTTTTTACCAAATGGGCAGATGATTGGATGAATTACACAAGTATTGAAATGGATGAACAAAGAAGTAAGCTGTGTAAACATTGATTTGAGAAAAGAAAACGCGTTGAATACGAAACTTTTGGAGTAATGAATTTATCAGTCAAACTGGTCAAGAATAGATATTTTTCTTTGTGTACACAGCGCGAGATCTTACGTCGAACTACTCAATAAAATAGTTGGATGGAAAAGGGATGGCAAATTAAAAAACAATTACATGAGAGGATCATCAAGTTTTCTTCAAATATATGGACGGATGAAGCATTCCTTCGCCGAGCTTCCGATTGAAAACCATGCACGCCAAGCTTGTGTGTAATGTTGAAAATGAATTTGTGCAGTTCATCGTATAGATACAATGCATGCACTTGTACGCGTAAACTGTTTTAAGTTTATAACCCGTGCTAGCATAAAAACAGATGATAATCTCTTAATAATTGCAGAATCATTCGAGAAACCTTTGTTGCTCTGTGACGTTTGCTGGAAAATTTTTCTGAATAAGTGAGGGATTAGGGCTAAAAGTGTACACGAATGAATTCCACAAGAACCTTAATTCATTCACTGTACTTGGCTACGTTAGAAAATGATCTCATTTTTTTTATTTCCAAAATTCAGAATTCCTACAGGAAACGTAATTCATTCACTGTATATGTTATAATAGATCTCATATTTTTTATTAGTATACACTTTGTTAGATGACGCGAAAATTATTTTTATTTTCCCGCACGCACTTCCTAACATCATAACCCCAAACGTCAACACGACGTGAAACTTCGGCTGGTGACTTTCGAGTGATTAGTGATTTCGAGCTCTCGAGCTCCTCAGCTTTCCGCCAAACTTCCTTGCTCTTTTTATTGAATGTCATTGGCCCAAAAATTCTCTCACCCTTCATTGGTTGCAGCAAAATTTCTCTCACCAGGGATTGGTGATCATGGGGGCCAAGGGGCCTATGTTTGTAGTGGTTGGAGTACGCGTATACAGATGCGTCAAATCATGAATGTGTTAGTAACTTTTGCATAACTTAAGCACGTGCAAAGTTTTTTCTCAGAAATTACGACACCGATCATGCTGATTTTGGGCTCATTCGACAGAGAACTTCATAATTATCTAAAAGTTCAATTTTCAAAGCCATACATAACTCATGAGCTTCGCAATTAAAGAAAATGACATGGCAATTTTACCCCCACCACCACGAATCGTTTTATTCAGAGAAAGTATAGTCTCGGCGAGAGCCTCAGGTCAGCAGCAGACGACAGGGCTGTCAATGTACTTGTCCCGAGACTCTACCGAGTCTCTTGATAACGAAGTGCGTGTTACCATCAACTTGGACCTCAGGGCCTTGCGGAATTTTCACCGATTCCTGGCGCTGCTTCCTTTTGACCTCCGTCCAGCTGCCCGCAGCTGCCGCATATGAACCTAATCCTTGGGCCACGGAGGATTTGGTCTCGGTACGAACGGCTTCTCGCACTTCGCTAATAACTTTCGCGCCCAATGACTGAACTCCAACGTTAATCGTGTTGGCCACGGTATCCTCGTCTGCCTTCTGCTTCACCGCCAACGCCTCGCTTACCGCCGCATAGGTGTCCTCGCTCACTTTCTTACCACCCGAACTCTGCCATTATTGATAATGGCAGAGTTCGTAACCAGTGATGTTTGGTCCGTGACCATATTCGAGAGCGCCACCTCGAGGTCAGACCGTAACGATTGGAATTGGACCTCCATGGCGCGGGAAAGGTCGTTGCTTAGGAGGTTGACGGTGGCATTGATGGAGACCCTTTCGCGTAGAAGTTCTCTATAAGCCGTAACAACCCGGTGGAAGGACGTGGTGATCGTCCCTGTACTATCCGAAATGATTTTAAGTTTATCTGGAAGCCTAATACCCGTGGTAGCGTCTCTGATGGCCGTTACGGCCCGCGTCACAGCATTCTCCAGTTTCGACACGTCAATGGACCCCGCATTCATTTTGGCCGTATCTCTCCGTTGGTCTTCGGGGGGTGTTGTTAGCTTCCGCCGCTTACCCAGAAGGAGTGCTCTGCCAACTGGGGAGTCACTAATTGAATCCGAGACCGTGATGTTCGCGTCAACCGAATGCAGGCCATGTCCGCCTCCCTCAGCAGGCTTGGTCGCCTCGGTCATTCCCTGACCGACTGAGCTATCGTCGTTAGCTCCATCCTTGAGGCAAGCCAGCGCTCCAGGCGCCGACTCCACTTGCTGCTTTCTCTCCTCCTGAGTTCCTTCTTGGTAGCAAAGGTTGATGGGGGACTATTCCCTCCTTCGTCTTCGGAGCTCGATGGCACCGGTTCCACGTCCAGGTTACTTAAGGCGTACGCACAGAAAGTGGGGTCAGACAGCCCGATCAACGGGCGAATCGTCAACGAGGATACAACAGAGCACGAGCACGCACTGTTTGCGTATTCCGATATGGATCAAGTGGAGACAAAATAAATAGTTTTTAAAAGAGTAAATAAATAGAATAAATAAATATAGCAAACAGGTAAATTGACGCACAACAGATTGGCGTCACTCGAGTGTTCGCCAAGAAGGAATAGACACTACACGAGGCACAATAATACACGATGCCAATCGCCGGTCAGCGGCACGCACAGCACACCCGATAGACACTGGACGACGGCAAAGAGTAACAGTTGTGAGAGAAAGTTTACAAGTTCCCGACGCGCATTGCTCGACTTAACGTAACGATAATATTACGCGCACTACTGAACTCAACGCGGTGAGGGACCGACGCGCATTGCTTCACACACAGATAATTTTAAAGTTTTGACGCGCATTGCTTCACACACAGATAATTTTAAAGTTTTGACGCGCATTGCTTCACAAACAGGTAGTTTACAAATTTGGCGCGCATTGCCTCATAAATAAATAGAATATAGGATATTTCCTCGTCTCTGATGCGCATTGCGACATACAAAAATAAAAAAAACAAAAATTATTTCGAAGTTCTGACGCGCATTGCTTCATACAATGATAAAACGTAATTATAATTACTTCGTTAGTTTTGACGCACATTGCCTGACTTAGCGAGAACGAAAGTGTTGACGCGCATTGCCTGAAAGAGCAATACAGAAACACCGACGCGCATTGCTTGCAATATCCACAAAATAAAACAAAACAAAAATCAGTCAACAATAGCACGTAACGTGACTATACCAACATACGTCACACAATGCCACGTGGATATGGAAAAGAACAGTGCTCCCGGCAGACAGTCACCGGCTGTCGGTTAGGCAGAGCCCAGCGATGGTAAGGTACCGACTGAAGGGACCCGATACCGACGTGCACCGCCGGCTACGAGTTTGCCCTGGCTGCCGCGTCACCAGAGAGGCTCTGGCAGCAACAATGGCCGCCAATATGGCCGACACTCACTGCTGAGTCAGCACTCTCGGCAGATGTTTTTCCGCTGTTTTCACCACTAAAACATATAAAACTCAACAAACACTTTATCACATCGACTAGCCAGCCTCTAGACGAACACTTTAAGCCCAGATATGTTTTTCGGGACGCACTATAAACCACTTTTCTGACGAGCTAAACACGGAGCGATCTAACACACGTCCGTCTCTCTTAAGAGAGTCATAGTTACTCCCGCCGTTTACCCGCGCTTGCTTGAATTTCTTCACGTTGACATTCAGAGCACTGGGCAGAAATCACATTGCGTCAACACCCGCGAGGGTCATCGCAATGGTTTGTTTTAATTAGACAGTCGGATTCCCCTAGTCCGTGCCAGTTCTGAGCTGAGCGTTGAATGGCGGCCGAAGAGGACGACCAAGACGGCGTGAGCCGTCAAAGAAGCCTCGCAGCAAGGAAGATCCGCGGGAGGCCAAGGCACGGGACCGAGCTCGGATCCAACAGGCTACGCAAACTTGCGTAAGGCAACCCGCTTTCACCTCGCCCAGGCCCGGCACGTTAGCCAAACCCGCTTCCCTAACAAGCCCGACGCGCCCCGCTCCTCAGAGCCAATCCTTATTCCGAAGTTACGGATCCAATT
>NC_057424.1:915000-1040000 GCF_019457755.1 Venturia canescens | reverse complement strand
CGAGGGGTCCGGATACGCCGTATCAGCGCGCCACACGTGGCTCCCAATTTTCCTTTCGGGGGCTAGCCCGAGCAGACACCTTGGTAAGGCGGGGAGTACTTTCTAGGACCTCCCTACGGCCTAAGGAGGGACCGCTCCCGAGCTGATTTTTAGCGCAACTCACACGCTCGCTACCAACTGCCCCGACGAGGCCAAACCCATCTGACCGGGCAACGACGACCGAAGTCGCCGAAGGGGCTTCCCGGTCCCCATGGTCCCAATCTTGCATGTCATTGGTCAGACACTCGCAGGCCATAGCATGACCCACTTCCACTTTAGGCTCCTAGCCAGCCAGGCGGTGGCAACGCCAGCTCGGGTGCGCGGGAGCGCCAAGCCCGAAAGGACCGGGTCACGAAGACGCCTGGATCCTCCCCTACGAAACCCGCTTATCAACACAACGTTCACCGACAGATCCTGCAGCTCAGAGTAGGGACGGGCAGACACACCTATCGAGCTGAACAGGACCTCCGCACACCTTCACCTCACTTTCGTGAGGATAGACAAGTCTACTCGTGTTGGTGGAGCTCCCTCCACGACCATGATGCTATGCATCGGACGAGTCACGGTCGGGGGCGCTCGGCGCTAACCCCCTCCCACATAGCGAAAAATGAACGCGAGTCCGCTACTTTGCTTTGCAGCTGACCCGACACTGTTCGCAAAGGTCGTAGACGACCCCGCGAACTTTAAGGGTGGGTGCCATGTGGTCTACACCACCCACCCGTTCGGAGATAGGGACAGTGGGAATTTCGTTAATCCAAATGTTACGCACACGTGGACGATCCGGTGGGATTGGACTCAAGATTCGAGCGAGTATCCAAGCCCGCCGTTTACCCGTTCGACCGCAACACGCGTCAAGAGCGCCGAGTACACTCACAAGATACGCAACTTTCGAGATATTCGGACGATCCCAAATTCGCCTTTCTCCCGATAGCCTACGTAGACGAAGCATCGCGGTTTTGTGCCCAGGGACTCTGTAATTGTGCTGACTTTTTTTCGTCGGTCGTGCGACGTCATTCGTTGACTGCTCGATAATCACGTTAAGCTTTTCTCATCAGTCATTGTTAGATTTTGCATATAGAAATCGGTCGACGCGCATTGCCTGTCTTAGTATTCGAGGAAAATTCGACGCTTATTACTTGCCATTGCCCCTGTGAAATAATCGACATGCATTGCTTATCTTTACGAAAATTATCTAACGCGCATTGCTTGTCTCCGAATCCAAAAACTTTCGACGCGCATTGCTTTACTTTGAATACGAGAAATAATCCACGCGCATTGCTTGTCTTTGAATATGCGAAGTACTCGACGCGCATTGCCTGTCTTTAAACGCGAGAAATTTTCCACGCGCATGGTTTTTCTTGGAATATGAGAAATGTTTCACGCGCATTTTGCTTGTCCTAGAATATGAGCAATGTTCGACGCGCATTACCCATCTTGGAATACGAGGTAAATTCGACGCGCATTGCTTTACTTGGAACACGAGAAATAATTCACGCGCATCGCTTCTCTTTGAATATGAGAAATATTTCACGCGCATTGCTTTTCTTAGAATATGAGAAATATTACACGCGCATTGCTTTTCTTAGAATTTGAGAAATATTTCACGCGCATTTCTTTTCTTAGAATACGAGAAATATTCCACGCGCATTGCTTTTCTTAGAATATGAGAAATATTTCACGCGCATTTCTTTTCTTAGAATACGAGAAATATTCCACGCGCATTTCTTTTCTTAGAATATGAGAAATATTTCACGCGCATTGCTTTTCTTAGAATACGAGAAATATTCCACGCGCATTGCTTGTTCCGATCAGTATAAAAAAATTAAAAAAAAAAAAAACATACGGAACTAACGCTTGAAGCGCCGTAATATTGGGGCCTCGTCTAACCGACAAGACGAATCCCCAAGCCAAGGGCTGAGTCTCAACAGATCGCAGCGTGGTAACTGCTCTACCGAGTACAACACCCCGCCAGGTACCTAAGTCGTCTACAGACGATTCCGAGTCTCGACATCGAATTTTGAAAACCCATGATCGACCTTTAGAAGCCGGACCTACGTACGGTAAGATCCCGTAGTTGGTCTGAGTCGGCCTCATAAGGCAAACGGGGCTCGTGCGATGGCACGTCCGTAAACGTACCACCTAGTAGATTCACATTGTTTTGAGCCTTTCGACTCACGAGACTCCTAGTGATATCGTTGCCACCTTTGACTAGAAAGGATACGGCCTTAGAGGCGTTCAGGCATAATCCCACGGATGGTAGCTTCGCACCACCGGCCGCTCGACCGAGTGCGTGAACCAAATGTCCGAACCTGCGGTTCCTATCGTACTGAGCAGGATTACTATCGCAACGACGAGTCATCAGTAGGGTAAAACTAACCTGTCTCACGACGGTCTAAACCCAGCTCACGTTCCCTGTTGGCGGGTGAACAATCCGACGCTTGGCGAATTTTCCTTCGCAATGATAGGAAGAGCCGACATCAAAGGATCAAAAAGCAACGTCGCTATGAACGCTTGGCTGCCACAAGCCAGTTATCCCTGTGGTAACTTTTCTGACACCTCTTGCTGAAAACTCTTCAAGCCAAAAGGATCGATAGGCCGTGCTTTCGCAGTCTCTATGCGTACTGAACATCGAGATCAAGCCAGCTTTTGCCCTTTTGCTCTACGCGAGGTTTCTGTCCTCGCTGAGCTGGCCTTAGGACATCTGCGTTATTCTTTGACAGATGTACCGCCCCAGTCAAACTCCCCGCCTGGCAGTGTCCTCGAATCGCATCACGCGGGAGTATGATCGGCGATCGGCCGAAGCCTCACACCACTCTTACACGCTTGGCTCTAGAACACCGTGACAGCCAGGGACAAAGTCCGAGGCGCACGCGCTCCGCCTAACCGAGTAAGTAAAGAAACGATGAAAGTAGTGGTATTTCACCGGCGATGTTGCCATCTCCCACTTATGCTACACCTCTCATGTCTCCTTACAGTGCCAGACTAGAGTCAAGCTCAACAGGGTCTTCTTTCCCCGCTAATTTTTCCAAGCCCGTTCCCTTGGCAGTGGTTTCGCTAGAAAGTAGATAGGGACATACGTCGACCTGTTGTATTTAACGTGCCGTCTCCGCCTGTCGGCATACGACACGGCACCCAAGTGCGTGGGGTTGGGATCACGCCCAACCAGCGCACCGCCCCGGATCCTTGCACGCGCATTATGCACCGTACCAGAACCGAGACAGCTACCAATTCCGGCCCGGTGGTTTAGCCCGGACCGGCCCCTTGGCAAAAGGGGGGAGTACTTTCCAACCTCCCTACGGCCTGTGCAGGGCCGCACCCGAGTTGAGATGTTGCGCAACTCACACGCGTTAACCACTGCCCCCGCGAATCCTACCTCATTGCGGCCGGGGTGCGGTGACCTAATCCATCACAGGGCTCCCCGGCCCCCGCGATACCAATCATGCATGTCATTGGTCGGACACTCGCAGGCCTACTCGGCCCACTCCGCATAAGGCTCTAAACCAGCCAGGCAGCGGTCGGCCAGCTCGGGTACGCGGGTGCGCCAGGCCCGAAAGGCTCCAGGGTAGGCACCGGGCAACTTGCGCCGGGCTTCCTGTCTCCTTCCCTGCGTAGACTCCCTACCAAACCCCCATCTATTCCCCTTCGCCGGCGCGGGGCCTCCTGTCGAAGGCCCAGCTCGCGAAGCTCCTTAGAGCCCGGAAACTCTCGGGAGAGGAGGCAACCCCGCGAGTATCCCAGGCACCATCTTCGGCCCGCCGGACGCCCAAAACCACCAAATCCCTCCGTTCCTCGTACAACGGGCAGTCCAGCAGGACATGAGGAGAAGTTTCCTCCGCCTCACCACACGAACACATTGGGGACGCCTGGAGTCCTCTTCTAAAGAGAAACTCGTTTAGCGACCCGTGTCCGGTGAGCAAATACCCCGTCGGGAGGCCGAAGCAACTCCCCCTCACGTGCTCCGCGGGCCCTGCTGGGTCGGGAATGAAGAGGCGCGTCGTCCCGCCCCTCTCGCACTCCCGCCAGCGCTCTCGCCATTCGGCCCACACGCCCTCGCACGCCCGGGCCCTCGTACCCGGCACCTCCTCCCCATTCGCTCCGGGGATCGTCCACGGGACGGGCACTCCTTGGCGGAGGAAATACCCCGCCTCGGAGTATTTCGCCTCCAAGTCCCATGGAAGCTCCCCCATCAGCACCGTCATCGCCTCCGTAGAGACGGTGCGGCATACCGATAGCGCGGCGAGGAGGACCGGGCGCTGGGCCCTGTTGAGCAAGACGCGCGCCGTCGCTCTCGCCGTCACAAAGCCCCCCCAGACGGAGGCGCCGTACATCGCGCACGGGACGAAGAGCCCCCGGTACCAGGACCCGATGGTCCGACGCCGAAGGCCCCAGTCCCGCCGCATCACTCGCCGAAGTTTATACACCAGGGAGGTGATCTTTTCCCGGATCTCCCGCAGGTGGGGCCAAAAAGTAAGCCGCTCACCCACGAGTATCCCCAGGTACCGGACCTCCTCCCTGTACGGCACGGCGCCCCCGTCCAGGAGGACACTGGGGTGCCTGTTGCCCGCGAAGGTTCCGCTGAGCACCATGCTCACGGTCTTATCCCTGGAGATTTCAACCGTGGCATTGACACCCCACTCCCTCACCATCTCGAGGGACTGGGTCGCTCGAGTCTCTACGCTCCGACGCGTGTCCCCCGAGGAGATCAGGAGCGTGTCGTCGGCATAGGCGACGACCACGATCTCCGCGTTACGGAGCCGCCGCAACAGGGGGTCCAGAGCCAGATTCCAGAGAATAGGCCCGGACATTGATCCCTGAGGGCAGCCCCGAACGACGTCCAGCTCAACACGACCAAACCGAGAGGCCATGAACGCCCGCCGACCGCTGAAAAAGCTCCGCCAGACACCCAATTCAGGACATCCGGCGGCGCCCAGAATCCCAAGGATCGTGTCCCAGCTCAGGTGATCGAAGGCCCCCTTAAAATCCACAAACGTTCCGAGTGTGTATTTATAGGGGGACTCACGAACCACCCTCATAGCCAGGTGCCACGCGTCCTCGGTACTCCTTCCAGCCCTAAAGCCGAACTGCCGGTCCGAGAGGGAGTGAACCTCTCTTGCCTCCAACCTCCGGACCAGGATCTTCTCCAGCAGCTTGCCAAGAGCCGGGAGGAGACTGATCGGCCGATACGACCCGGCCTCGCCGGGCGGCCTCTCGAGACCTTTGAGTATGGCCACGACGCGGGCGCTTTTCCACTGGGGTGGGAACACTCCAGCTTCCAAGCAGCCGTTGTACATGGCCAAGGTCAAGTTCGGGGCGTACGTCGCCAGCGCCCGGACCATTTTGACGGTGATACCGTCCGGTCCAGGTGCGCTGTTTACCCTCATCCTCCCCAGGGCGAGGTTCATCTCCACCGGCGTTATGGGGGCAGGGGGATCAGGAACCCGATGGACCACCTCCTCCCGGGGCTCCCGTTCGGGAAGCCGCGGGAAGAAGTGATCCAGAAGCGCCCTGGCGCTTGCTTCCCATGAGGTTGCAAGCGCCCCCCCGACCCTCACGCCGCCGATGTCGACCGGACCCCGCCGACCCCGGAGGATCCGATAAACAGCTCCCCAGGGGTCCGCGTTGCCCACCTCGCCCACAAACGCTTGCCAATCTCCCTCCTTTTTCTCGAGGACCAGGCGGTGATAGCTCCGGTACAGCCCCCTGTAGGCCACCCGGAGCGCCGCCTGATCCTCTGGAGGGTCCTCACGCCGCCTTGACCGCTGCAGGGCCACCCTGCCCCGCCTCGCGAGCCTCCTCGCCGAGGTCAGCTCCCGGCACCACCAGCGGGATCTCTTTCGCGGCCCCGTGCCCGCCGCCTCCAGCCGAGAGTCGTTCACGCCTTGAATCAAGGCCGTGACCGCCTCAGCGAAGGCGACAGGCCCGCCCGCCGCGAGTGCCTCGCGGTCGACGCCCGCCGCTGCCTGTCCCAAGGCGGCGCCATAAGCGCCCCAGTCCACGCCGGCGGTCCGCCACCTGTATACAGGCAGCGGAAGATCGGCGTCTCCGTCTCTCCGAAGAAGGGTCACACAAATCGCGTTGTGGTCCGAGTGCACCAGATCCGGCAGGATTTCCCACCTCGTCCGGTACACGCGGTCAACACCCCTCGCCAGAGTGACGTCGACATCCGACCTACCCGCAGGCCCGTCGAACGTGAACTCGCGGGACGGCTCGTTCAGGACCTCCAAGTCGCAAGCGACTATGAAGTTCTCGAACTCCCCGCCCCGCGCCTCGTTCTCGGCCCCTCTCATGCGGTTCTTGGAGTGCCACAGGCGGGACACGGCGTTCGCATCCATGCCTGCCATCACGGGAGCCTCTCGCAGCTGGGTAAAAACCCATTCCAGATACTGGAAATAGCTGTCGAGCGGCGCCCCGTGGCGGCAGTACACGGAGCATAGGTACATAGTACCAAAAACACCGCGAACCCACACCGTAGCACCCCCTTCACCGCGGGGCACGGTCACTACCGTGGCGTCGAGCGTCGCGTCCGAAAGGACCACGGCCGACTTTCCGTCACCGCTCTGAAATACCCGCATCCAGGCCGGGAGTCCCGCGACGACCCCCCCCCCCCCCCCCCCCCCCCCGCCGCAGATAAGGCTCTTGCAGCAGGGCGGCGGCGTAGCGGCCCTCAACGAGGACCTGGCCGAGCTCGGCCATCACCCCTCGGGACCGGCGGCAGTTCAGCTGGAGGACACGGAGCCCAACCGGCTCCTGGTCCCCCAACCCACCATCGCCACGACCAGGGGGAGGTCGGTCAGCCATTCCTGCTGCTCGGGGCGGGACCCAACTGAGGCCGCAGGCGAGCCCGCTCCTCCATAGCCGCATTTCGCCCTTGGGCGATCGCGTCCCGGTAGAACGGGCACGCCCCATCTAACGCCCTATGGGCAGCCTCGAAGCCCGCCTCCCTGCAGTTGATACAGCAAGGAGGCGCCTCCCTAGCCGGGCACGTCGCCGCGGGGTGTCCATCCCCCGCACACCAAGCGCACGTTAGCGCTCGCTTTCTACAGGACACCGCCGAGTGACCGAACCCAAGGCACCGGAAACAGCGGTCGGCGTCCACGTAGTCCCGGACCACACACGAGGTCCACCCAAGGAGTACACGACCCTTCGCCACCAGTCTGTTCGCCACCTCCGGGGTGGCCTCCAACACCCAGTTGGACGTTCTTGGCGCCCGTGGCCCCGCCTGCCTCGCTCGGAACCTTCGCGCTATTCTGACGGCCCGGCGGAAGTCTTCCTGACTCATACTCGGGGCGCTCTGGACCTGGAGCGCGGTCAAGACCGTCTCCTCCGTTTCCTCAGCAGGTATCGCCATAACCCCGATGGCCTTCCTGCGTGCTCAGAGACCCGCGGCTCCCGCCGCACCGGGCGTCGTCGAGGGAAAGCCCCCGGCTCCACCGGCCGGGGCACCGCCGCCCCCGGGGGTGGCAACGCTCCGCCGGCAGCCTCAGCGAAAGTCCTCGCACGCCCGGGTGCCGCGGGCGCCGCTGGCACCGCGATCGCCTCAGGGCGCGGGTCCTGGCGGCCGCTACCCGCAGGTGCTCCGACCCGCCGCAACAGCGCACCGTGCGCAAATCGCAAGCCAAAGCACTCCCCCCTTAGTCCCTCTATCTTTCCCGTAGCCGCTACAAGGAGGGATAGGACCCCCGAAAACCTGTCCTCGATAAACGAAGCGACGCTCTTATTTATCCGATTCGCCGGGTCTTTCGTAAAGTCCCGGACCTCTTTCGCAATCTGTTCTGCCCGGGCTACCAGCTCCGTCACGTTGACCTTTCTCACGGGACCCTCGCCACCGAACGCGGTTGACGGAACTTGAAGCTCCACCGTCGTCGGGGCCGGCGCTGCCGCTGGAGCAGCTGGTCCAGCTGGCGTCTGACGCGGGGCCGAGCGCGAACGCTGCTCAGGCCTCGCTCCGCCCTTCTTCTTTTTCGACGCCTTCTTTCGCCGAACGGTCTCCCACGTGGCATTAGGCCGAGCATCCGAGGCCGGGGCTGGGACAACCTCTGCCTCGCCAGAAGGGCGGGGCTGCTGCGGTCCTGAAGGCCACGGGGTCTCCGTCTCACTACCGTCTGCGTCCATACCGGCTTCCGACACGCTCGCATCGGAGACAGCCCCATCAGACTGCGAGCACGGTCGGTGCGACGCCGATGCACCACGAAACGCCTGCCTCTTCCTTGCTGGCGCCTTCTTCGCCCTGATCGACGGGCCCTTCGAAGACGCTGGTCCGGGCCGACTCGCTGAGACGCAGGACTCAGCTGCTGACGAGCCGCCAGCCGACTCACCCTCTGAACGGCCTGCACTTCTCTTCATTCCTGACGAAGCAGGAGGATCCATAAGACTGGTCCTGCTCGCCGCCGACGCTTCGTTCACGTGCGAGGTGTCAACGCCACCTCCAGCACTATCTCCTCTATCTCCCGATGGTTGGGTCGTGGGCAACCCAGTGTCCGTGCGCACCTTTTCGTCTTTATTGATTCCGGACATAATCATAAAGGTTTTTGGGGCTTTTTCGGAGGATCCCCAGCTCAAACACCCAATTCACACAGCCCAAAACTCATCCACACGCGCTGCCCAACCCGGAATGCTGGCCCCAGCCGGTCCCTAACCAACCATGCCCCATAGGGACAGGGTCAGCCGGGCCCAACCAAGACCGTCATCCAGGGCTTATGGCCAAGGGCTCGAACACCCCAAAGAGAACCACCGACCGCGGTCCCCCCCACGGCGTCCACGGCTTGCTGCGGCGTGGCCTCGACGGAGACAACACCCGGCCCCCCTGCAGGCCCACACCCTGGAGCCACCAGGTCCTGCAGGGGCGACACGAGCTTTTTACACGCGTTGCTACGGGGCAGCCCACCCGGGTAGCGACTCCCGAGTCGGGCCCCGGTACGACCGCGCGGCCCCTGGGCGTGCGAGACCCCCCATCCGAGGGGGCCTCCCAGGTTTCCCGTTGTACCCTCGCCGCATTCGCCAGAGACACTAAAGGGGGGACGGCCGGAGGACCCCGAAAGGGCACCCGAACCGAAGGGTTTGTGTTGCTCTTAGTTGGAACCTCCCCGCCGGCTCGCACGGCTAAGCCGCTCGGCCCGGACGGATCATTGGAACACGAAGCCCCCCCACCATCGACAAGGTGGCAACACATCGGGGGGGAGTAGATAGGGACAGTGGGAATCTCGTTAATCCATTCATGCGCGTCACTAATTAGATGACGAGGCATTTGGCTATGTTCCTGTACGGGGGACTAGTACCCACGCCGTAGACTTCCGATGATGATCCTCATCGTAGGGTTCGTCGCGTTCAAATATATCACCACTTTATTTCGAGCTCAGGAACTTGGAAAAATTAGCTCGAACGGAGTTCATACCGAAGTATGACTTTGCGGATCTTGGCCATTCCCTTGAATGTTACCGGGAAAGACCGCGTGGAGGTGTCCGCCCAGAACTAAGCCTGGCTCCGCCGCCGTGGCAACTCACGTTGTTGTAGTGTGTAGTGCCTTACGACTCGCACCACGCCTTTTCGTGTAGCGGCAGTTGGCTTAAATTTCTTTTAGGCTGCGTCAAAAATGCGTCAAATAAGATACAATACGTGCACACATATATAAATAAAAGAAATATATAAATAGGACGTATCACGAGATAAATTAACATGCAGCATTGTCCGACACTGAGAGCATAAAATTGGTTGATAGTATGCCCTCATATTTTGGATTTGTCAAGGTTGTTAGTAATCGATAAAGGCATTGGCGATCTCTATTGATGATCTGAGGGCTATCATGGCGATGGTTTGCCTGTCTTTCTTGTTTATGCCCAGTTCATCGAGTGCCTTTATCGTTTTCCTCGGTAGTGTCCCTCTACTACCGACTACGATTGGCAGAACTTTGCCTTTCGGGACTCCCAATCTTGTAGCCATAAGTATCGCTGTCATCGCGTACTTATTCTTCTTCTCCTTCTCCGCTTCAGCTAGGAATGCTCCTTTCTCGTACCGCACGGTCACGTCCACGACGATGGCTTCCTCTTCTTTCTTGATCACCATGTCTGGCTTCTTCAACTCTGGTCCCTCGTTGACCGTCGCCTCGACCATCACGTCGTAATTTCTGCTTACCCGATCCGCTATGAGGTTCTTGATCTTGTCGTGCCTCTTGATCCTCGCTGGCTTTGTGAAAACGCACTGGCCTATAATATGGCCTAGGGTTTCTGGCTGCAAGTTGCAGCGTCGACAAAGCGTAGGAGCATCAGCGGTCGTTCTGCTCAATACCACTCTCGTGCCAAAGGTGTTCGTTCGCATACGAAGCGCGTCGAGATAGCGTGAGGACTTCAGGATGCTAGGTCTTTTTAACCAGCAGTTCCCGTATTTGTCTCCCTTGAAGTCGTCAACGCCTTGTCCTTGCGAGCGGAGGTTCCTCCAAGCCTCTCTTTCTCTCTCTCGAGTCAGAATCTTAATCTGCTCGTAGGCGGCTTTTGTCCTTGGCCTTGTTATTCGTAGCCCTGCACTTCCTCGGTCTACACGTTTTTGAAACTTGGCGTTTCTCTCGATCTCCCGTAGGATCGGATTGTCCGACTCGGCGATGGTAATGCCGCTCTTAATGGTCAGCAACTGAACCGCTCTTGCGATTCGTATTAAGCCTAGACCACCATCCCTCTTAGGCGTGTAGAAGAAACCCCTGGCTGTTGATAAAGGGAGTTTGAGAATCTCTTTTACTTGGACTCTAATATTACCCCTAGGGAAAAAAAGGTTGGGACAAGTACATTGATGGTCTCTTGTTTCTGGATGACATAGAAAAAAGACTCAGAACCAGGAAAAAAATTCTATAGAAATAATAAACGAAAAATTGAAAAGTTCAAAAAAATTCAACAAAAATAAAAAATAATCGAAAAAAATTCTGTAAAGAAAAATAAAAAATTTTCAAAAAATTCATAAATATTGGACAAATGGAAAAATGTACTATCCAAGTTACATGCAGTATAAAAATGTATGATATCAATTGGAGGCCAAGTTTTTATTGATAATTTGGAATATTTATCCAACAAATCGGAAACTTTAATTGAAATTTATGATAATTATTTTCAAGAAAAAAGTTAATGAAAAAAAGTCATAACGGAAGTTACGTGCAGTACTAAAATGTATTATATCAATTCGAGGTCAAGTATTTATCAGTTATTCGAAATATAATCTCCGGCAACAAATGAGCGTTGAGAATCCTTGTCGGGCTCACAACGTTTTATCAAAATTACTAAAAAATGAATGAAAATAAAATCATTAAAAATTCACATGAAAATCATTCGTTACTTCAATAAGGTACACACTTTAAAGAATCGATTCCCCTCCGACTTTCAGGATCTCCTGGTATTATTCACAACATTCAACTTCGATTGGATCGGTACAAATTATGTTCAAATACGTCTTAAACGTACTTGTCCGGCCCATCACTTTTTATTCAAATTGCTCATTCGAAAACAAATCAGGACTGTTCTATAATGACAAATATAATAAAATCGATAGAAATAAAAATAATATCTCCAAGTAATTTGAACTTGATTGTTCGCAAGTTCGTATAGCAATATCCACTTCTCATTTTCTTCAGTGAACACATACCATTCGGTAAGAACCAATGAAAATGAGAAATAATCAGGCACATTACTAGAAATTTTCGAACCTACTCAGCCATGAAATGTTTTTTTTTTCTATAGTCACGTACACATTTTGATAAATATCACTAGTCGAGTACGACACGTGGATTCCTGGAATTTGGAGAAAAATGATTTTGTTGTGAATTATGACTCCATACAATATAAATAGATTAATCAACTTCATCTTTCATTTTCGTTTCATTTTGACAAGAGTGATTCGAAGGAAAATTATTTTCTCGGGAATTACTGTTCCTTAATATTAACACATGCATTAACTTCGTTTTTGATTTGTTTTCGAATGAGCAATTTGAATAAAAAGTGATGGGCCGGACAAGTACGTTTAAGACGTATTTGAACATAATTTGTACCGATCCAATCGAAGTTGAATGTTGTGAATAATACCAGGAGATCCTGAAAGTCGGAGGGGAATCGATTCTTTAAAGTGTGTACCTTATTGAAGTAACGAATGATTTTCATGTGAATTTTTAATGATTTTATTTTCATTCATTTTTTAGTAATTTTGATAAAACGTTGTGAGCCCGACAAGGATTCTCAACGCTCATTTGTTGCCGGAGATTATATTTCGAATAACTGATAAATACTTGACCTCGAATTGATATAATACATTTTAGTACTGCACGTAACTTCCGTTATGACTTTTTTTCATTAACTTTTTTCTTGAAAATAATTATCATAAATTTCAATTAAAGTTTCCGATTTGTTGGATAAATATTCCAAATTATCAATAAAAACTTGGCCTCCAATTGATATCATACATTTTTATACTGCATGTAACTTGGATAGTACATTTTTCCATTTGTCCAATATTTATGAATTTTTTGAAAATTTTTTATTTTTCTTTACAGAATTTTTTTCGATTATTTTTTATTTTTGTTGAATTTTTTTGAACTTTTCAATTTTTCGTTTATTATTTCTATAGAATTTTTTTCCTGGTTCTGAGTCTTTTTTCTATGTCATCCAGAAACAAGAGACCATCAATGTACTTGTCCCAACCTTTTTTTCCCTAGGGGAAGTTTACGGTTTGATATCACGCCTTTTTTCTCAAAAGTTCCTCATTTATGTTATGACGGTTATAGGATTTTAGTATAAATTTCTATGAATTATTTGCTTAGTATATTTTTATAGATTCCATTCTCATACGAACAATTTTTATGGGATAATCTTTTTCATGAAATTATCAGCAAATAAGGGACCATAAATGTACTTTTCCCAATCTTATTTTCCCTCGGTATGATGTTTGGCTTATAAAGTTGGTTTCCACCATAAAAGACCAATTTTTCGTAAAAATTGTAGTGAAGATATTTCGTCACAAGACTGCCCTTGAACTTTGGCGATTTTTTTCCTTATACTCTAATATGTTATGCCTATTAGGAACTCAACAGCATAGAGGAATCCGGGATGATAGGCCCGAGAAATGAATTTCGGTTTATAATGTTGGTTTCCACGTAAAAGACCAATTTTTCTTCAAAATTGTACTGAAAATATTTCGGCACTGGTTTGGTCTTGGACTTTGGTGATTTTTCTCCTTGTCTTCTAATATGTTTTGTCTATTGGGAACCCAAGAGCATGAAGAAATGCGTGTTGTGGGCCGTAATATGATTTTCGGCTTATAACGTTGGTTTCCACGAAATAAGATCTATTTTTCGTCAAAATTGTACTGGAAATATTTCGTCACCGGTCTGTCCTTGGCCTTTGCCGATTTTTTCCAAGTCTTCATACCAAGAAACAACTGACGTAAAGATTTCCTTAATAGAACAGACTTTATTTATAACTTTTCTTCAAAATTCAAATGAAAGATAGATCACATTCAAAACACGAAAAATCCAACAGATTTGCCCACTTTGAATGTCGCTTTTGCATTCTGAATCTAGAGATTTCATTTCATCCAAAACGTGCCCCCAATGAAATATATTTCCAAAGTTTGCAAGTGGCCGCTGAGATCCAATTATCCACAGTTTGATAGTTGCTGAAAAAAAGTACCTGAAAACTTCTAACATTTATTATGCCAGAACTCAAAGCAGCAAAAAAAACTAAGCGAACTTAATTCAACAGAGCAACAGAATTCAAAGACGTTTAAGGTACCTGCATTGGTTTTGGAGGAAAACCATTTCAGGACAATTCAGAAATAAATTTAGAAATTCGAAAACTCACAATGGAGTAGAAAAAGGAAAATTGAAGTATTTAGAAAAGCGGAAGACTTTTGTGATAAATTTTCTAGATTACATGATACGGTTGGAGTAAATGATTTGAATGATTGGCACACATGCTGCAACACAGAAATATCAAAGTTTGGAAGTATTCGCTGTGTATCAGTCATACAAACTTCAATACTATTTGAAAAGGAACACTTAAAACCTTGCCGAACCAAGTTCCATTACATATTACCATAATCAAAGATAAGGGGTGATCCGTCGCATATATATTTATCCACAGAAATTTCAGAGTCAATGTATCTGCGCGATGAGCTTCGAAGACAGCAATTTCAAATCTATCCATAAATGAGCAACTGAAGACTTTTATAATCAATTTTTTACTTCATATATATGTTACAGTTAGAGTCAAAATGTAAAATGAATGGCACAGTATTTAAATTGTATAGTTTGCAGATTTTTGCAGTATGTCAATGATCCGAATTTACAGCATTATAATGAAAAGTTGTCAAAAGTCATGATGTTACATTAAAATGACATAGCGCACATTGCATTCAGCAATTCTGTAAGTTTCTGGGGATGTTGGTTGGCATTATATTTGATCGCATCCAAAACTGAGCAACAGTAGACTTATTCGAATGAATTTTTTTTATAATAATTCCATATTTGTAGTTTGCAAAGTGGAAATACTCAACATACATGTCATTCCATAAGTTTTGTTATCAAAATTTGTGTTTGCATACAGCATTCCCAAGATACGACTTTTCATATCATCAGCAAAATAAGCATCCAAAGACTTTTTGGAAGAAGTTTCAAAATTTATTACTCGACAGACCAGGTGGAAAAAGTATAACAACACTTATATCAACACCAGAAACTGTTTTAAGAATCTGATATATAAAATGTGCGATTGATGATCATAGTCGGAAACCACTTGAATCATGTTACCACAATCAGCATGAAGAAATAGTAGAAAAGTATAGGACACATATTAGGCAACCATTTAATACTATGTATCGATCCGCTGCAAACCGATGGAGTCAAAACAAGGATCGGAAAGAGCAGAGCCAAACTCAATAGGAAGCAAAATGTGGGAATATTCAAAAATACCGATGACACAAGAAATAAATTAGAAAACATTTATTCGATTGGAGTTTCTTACATTATATATATACTAACAGTTCTGTGTGTTCTTGTTTTATTAATTATCAACCATAATATTTCAGATCGCAAAAAGAAAATTTGACGTTATAGGTTGACGAACATTTTTTCTTACAACTTCCAGACCTATTTTGATAAACTGATTTGCCTTATTTATATTATTCACTAACTATGCGAACGTTTGCTACATTTGTCCCACACTTCGTAACGTCAAACCCCGGCCGGTTCGTTACCACACAGCTATCAAAGGGAACTCGTATATATGACCTACATTATTACACATGATATGTAATCACGCAACTGATGATATATTTACACTGGATAATATTCCGCGAACTCTGGTTTAATTGAAAGATTATCTCAGTTGACACTTATTTCCAATCGAACGAAATAATGAAATCTTGAAAAGTTTCGTTGACATATATATGAATCGCGCATTTTTTTATATGTTTTATTTGCACACACAGATCACAGTCTACATTTACGCGGCCGCTTTTATACCGGTTTAGTATACCACAAGTTTTAACAAAATATACATTAACCAATTTTCACTAACCATTTTCATTTATTAATTAGAGTCCGCACACAACAGCACATTGGGGATCATAACCTCACCTGTCAAAATGACGTTCAGTATGAAAACAAGTCTCGGGTGGTTTCGGATGTGCGTATCGATGTATTGATATCTTATAACCTATATTCACAAATGATATAAATGATAAACTTATTTTCAGTCAAACGAATTAATGAAATCTTAAAAAGTTTCGTCGACATGCACCGCGTATTTTTTTATTTTATTCTTTTTCACACACCAGACTACATTTACGCGACTGCTTTTATACCGGTTTAGTTTAGCATTCCACAGGTTTTAGTACTATGCACTTGGTTAGATGACGAAAGTTTTTTTTATATATTCCACACGCATTCCATAATGACAAAACTCCGTTTGTTTATACGATGATCGAAAACTGACACATGGTTTATATATATATATAATATTTACGGAGTCTGAGCGCGGTCGGGGTAAGACTCAAAAGTTAGAAGGCCTAAAATGGCGAACAGGCATTCTGTATAACGCATATATAGATATACAGAATGCCTGTTCGCTATTTTAGGCCTTCTAACACTTGAGCCTCACCCGCGGTCGGCCTAGCAGCTGGAGGAGCCGACATCGTTGAGCCAATCAGAATGCGTAGAGGCAACAACTCTACTACCACTAACTACGTCAAAACGCGTATACGTATACGTCGAACTCGTGATGTGTCAGTAACTTTTGCATAATCTTGAGCCCGTGCAAAGTTTTTTCTCAGCAATTACGCCACCGATCGTGTTGATTTTGGGCGCAATCGAAAGAGAATTTCTTAATTAGCTGAAAGTTCAATTTTCAAAGCCTCAGATGACTCATAACTTCGGTAATTCAAAAAAATCACTTGCCAATTTTACCCCCACCACGGCGAATCGTTTTATTCAGAGAAAGTATACTCGGCAAGAGCCTCGGGCCAGCAGACGACAGGGCTGTCAATGTACTTGTCCCGAGACTCTACCGAGTCTCTTGATCGTCTAAGACGTTCAATATCGTTGCCGCTGGTGGACTAGCGGTCAACTCGTACATGAAGTGCGGTATTATGTACGTCGCCAAAATATCAATCTTTTGATATGGCTTGAGACTCAAGCTCCGGAGATTCCTTATGGACTCCATTATCTTCGGGATTTCTTTGCCTCTTTGCAAGCCCGTCCAAGGTCCAAATCGCGTACCGAGGTACTTAAACATTTCGTCGGCTTCGACCGCCGGTATCTCCTCTTGCCTTACACTCAGGCTAGGGTTGCGGGTGTACCAGGTGTCCCTTCCTGACACTATTTCAAAGCTCGAGCATTTTGGCGCCGACAAACTCATTCCTAGCCTTTCTAGGTAGTTGTCGAGCTTGTTCACCTTTGCCTGTGCTGTTTCGGTATTACTACCTAGGAGCACGATGTCATCTGCAAAGGCTAGCACCGCCAAATCTTCCTCGCCCATCGCTACTCCGCCCCCTTCGCGGTCGAGACTGTCAATAATTGGGTCCATTATCAAATTGAAGAGTAATGGAGATAGAGGGTCGCCTTGTTTCACACCTCTTCTTAGTGTAACCTCTACTCTTTCCTCTTCGGGTCCTTTTATCGATGTATTACAATCGGTATACATTTTGGTTATAAGACCTACTATGTGGTCCGGAACTCCTTTTCTATGAAGTGCGGTCTTAATTGCACAGTGTGGCACGGTGTCGAATGCTTTGGACACATCCGCAATCATGACCACTCCTCCTTCGAGTCCTTTCATGGCTTCAATCGCTTTCTCCAGTATTAGGGTATTCGCTCGACAACCATCCTCGGCCGTAAAACCTTTTTGCCTTAATGATTGTTTTACGAAGCCCCTCAACCTTTGATCGATCAGGCCTGTAAACGTTCTTCCCACCAATGACCCAACCGTAATCGGTCGCCAGTTCTTTATGTCATTGTGGTCTTTTCCATCCTTTGGGATGAGCGTGGTTCGATTTTTATTCCACGCTTTTGGAAAGATCGCATGTCGAATTAAAATATTGAAGAGGACTGTCAGGAGTTCTGCAGCTCCTTTCTGGTTTATGTGACCCTTTTTGATTCCGTCTAAGCCCGCTGCCGATCTGCTTTTCACTCTGCAGATTCTGGCTTTTACTTCGTCTAACTTTATAGGCGGGAAGACTTCGTTAACAAGACGCTTGGCATCTTTTCCTCCTTCAGTCATGAAATCGGTCGCTTCAGGCCCCGTCACACCCCATAGCTGCCCATAGAGTCCGCTAATGGCCTCTATTGCAGGAGGGTCTTTCCTCTTCTCTGCAAACGAGAAGTCTCCCGAGAGAGCGATTTCAGCAAGTCTTTTCGGACATTGCTTAAACATTTCCTGGCATCTAGCGTAACGGAATTTCCGTATCTGGTTTGCTGATGCTCTCCCGTCTCTTCTTTGCCTTGGCCCTTCTTTTCTTCTTCTACTACGAACGTTTTGCCGATTTCCTTGTTCTCCATTTGGCGGAGCTTTATCCACCCCGATTAAGACCATGTTGAGGCCGTTGACGAAATCGTCGATTTGGCGCTCGAGTGTTTCGTGAGCGTTTTTGTGCTCTTGCCAAATTTGTTTGAGCTTGGTTGTGCTCTCCCGGAACTTATTGTTCTCGGCTGGATCGATGGAGAGTATAAACTCTTCCATTACCCTTTGCCATTCGTCGTACGACTGATCGTCCTCATCCTCTTGCATCGTCAAGTTGTTAAAAGTTAAATCTAGGGGTTCTTGGATTTCCTCCGCGTCATGGAACTCCTCTTCTTCGCTATTGGAGTCGCTGTCGGTTGCGTTCTCAATTATTTCTTGCACCTCTCTTGGGATGCGTCTGCGTTTCTCCCCGATCTGTTTGCATGTTTTATTTGGCAGATACCGCTGTATTTCCTTGTTGGGAAAGCGAGCATCGCGAAACCTCCTATCCAGCTGTATAAGGAGTGCGGTTTCTTCATCAGACCATACATGGGCCGGTCTGCCGCCTTGGCCACGTTGCCTATTGGCTTGTGCCTCTCGTTGTTCATTTCTTATTCTCGGATGCTCGTGCCTTTCGTGCTGCGAGAGTCCTATTCTAGTGTCAAAGGATCTCACACAGTGATCGCATTTATACTGCCGGTCGACCGCAGCTGGTGCGCCCGGACATTTCGGTCTGTGGCAGTCCCAACTGTGCTTGCTTTGGCACTTTCTTCCGCAAAAATGACAAATAAAGACCACTTTCAGTAAAGGGTGATCCTTAGTCATATGCTCGTTTAGGTCTTTCAGGTTGTTAAAGACTCTTCGACTGCCACGTCGAACGCAGATTTCACAGCGCGTGTTTGCCTGATCAATGGGAACGACAACTTCTAGCGTTTCTCCCCTCTCGTTATCCAAATTTGCGCCTGGGTTGTCAACAGCTGTTCCCTCACCAGCGGGTGAACCCGCTCTGGCTCGATTGGAACGTGATCTCGCCAGTCCGAGGCTTAAATTATTTGACTCTGCCATTTTATTCCTTTAAATATTTTGCTGCGCTTATACGATAACATATAAAAGGTTCAATCATTTGCCAGGTATAGCTTTAGTCATCGTGAGTAAGTCATGCACCACTTGGTGCGACTTATAGGGCGACGCAGGTCGCTGCGGTAAGTTATTCGCCTTTGATAGTAACTTCATCGGACTATCCCGGTGAGCGGACTTTCCGCTATCAGGTCAGATAGATCTGAGCCTTGATTCCGGCTTGAGCTTCCCCCAAGTGTAAAACACTAATTTTACGGGCTTAGATGGACTTGGCCTGCAGCTTATCGGTGTATATTACGCGAGTAGTATGTGGGCCACTATGGCGACCCCCACTCCCATCCCCACTCCTACCCCCACTCCTCGGCCTCCCCTGCCAGCTCGATTTTTTCGAGTGGTGGGGGGAGGTGATGGAGGTGGGGGTGGGTGTGGAGGTGGGGTGCGTGGAGCCGTCATAGCAGCCCGCATGATTTTTTTTATCATTTTATTGCTTTTACATACAATTTGAAGATACATGAAATGTTTATAAATTATAAGTATGATTATGAATATGTATTAAGAATATTGGTAACAATATGATTAAAATGGTTGGTCATGAGATCGTCAATTAAAGACGCTTTAGATGTAGCAGACAGACCGCAATTAGCATCTGACATTGCTAATTTCTGGCTGATTTTTTCCCGTATTGTTAAACGCCTTCTCTTAATTTTCCGTCGTAAACGCTGCTTAGAGATTTTTGTGATTTCCATCGCAATAGTTTTAATCAATGTGTCCCGACATGTTTTAACATCATTTCCGATGCCCATAAGCCATGATCTGTGCGTGTTAATACTATGACTTACTGCTCGTAAACTAGAGAACTCGACCTCCGTAAGCTGGACTTGAAACAGGTTGTTACGCCATACAGTTTCTACGTCATGATTTGTTTCGTTTTGAATAATAATTACGGGTTGGTTAGCATGTTCCTCAAACTTCAATAAATAACGAACACCTTTCATGACGGTGTGCTGTGACGGTGTAGATGATCTTTTTTCTAATTGAAAACCTGCATGGTCCTCTTCGTCCTCAGACCATTCTTCTTTTTTTCCGTTATGTAGCGACGATAGAACGCAGCTACTGTAGGCCGGTAATACTGTTTTTCTATTTTTTCTAAAAAACCGAGAAATAATCATAAAGTGCTCTTCAAAATCAACCCACGCAGCAGGACCCAGCACAATCCAGCCACTGTTGTCACAAGTAATATGTATTACTATTTTCGGATCACTATTGTTATGAGCGTCCAAGCCAACCCATACACATTTCGACGCCTCCGTATTTAAGGGGTATAATGCTGATAATAATGACAGCCTCGGTTTCAAACCTAATGACCGTAATCTCTTCTTCTTCTTTTCATTTATCTTCTCGTTCAGATCCATGATATTTCTCGTAATAACAACGGTCAAAGTCAATTCTGGGCCGGCTTGAACTCGATACTATGGTATGGACCACCGTGATAGCGTATAAGCAAAGCACCGTCACGCGCACATTTCACCATTTGTTTGAAAAACTCTTCGTCTTCATCAAATGCTTTTGTAAAACGAGCTGGTAAATAACATGTGAATTCGTTTTTCACATCGATCATATAATTTACACCATGCGCTGTTTTAACTCGTCGAATATCCGAAAGGCGGTAGTCTTGATCGGTAGACAGTGCAGATAATTTTTTCACGTCCAAGGAGGCACGAATGAGACTGATTTTGTTGATGCGTGAAAAGTCCATCGCTGATTTTTAAGCTTGTTAGTTCACGTGATAAAAAATTTAATTCCGCTCTGTGCCGTATGATATTTTTGATATGGGCGATATCTTTTATGAGGCGATTCACACGTAATTTCAGCTCGCGTCGTTTTTTATGCATACGATCTGAATAGACTATTTTTCCGGTTTTTTGGTCCGGTGTCTTCGTATCGTACTACGGTACAAGATAGATGCGCTCCTTGCTGCGAATCATTTATATACGGACAGCCCCCCTCTTAAGAGCGAATATTCCTCCACCAACCCACCACAGATACATCATATTTTTTGCAAAGCATGCAAAATTATGAAATACGAGACACCCACAAAAAGCGCGAGCGTGAACAACAGTTTTGAATGCAGTATCAAGAGACTCGGTAGAGTCTCGGGACAAGTACATTGACAGCCCTGTCGTCTGCTGGCCCAAGCTCGCCGAGACTATCTTTTCTCTGAATAAAACGATTCGCGGTGGTGGGGGTAAAATTGGCATGTCATTTTGTTCAATTACGAAACTCCTGAGTCATCTGAGGCTTTGAAAATTGAACTGGAGATTAATTAATAAATTCTCTTTCGATTCCACCCACAATCAGCATGATCGGTGGCGTAATTGCTGAGAAAAAACTTTGCACAGGCTCAAGATTATGCAAAAGTTACCAACACATTCTAGAATTTATGCGTCTATATTTACAACACAATCAAAGGCACTTTGATGCTCTCGAGTTTCTGATTGGTTGGATCTGACGACATCCATTTTTAAACGTTGTCATTGGTTGTTGAAATTAGTTGTTGATGATTGGAAATCTGACGTCAACTTCAGAACGTAGCACACGGCACAGCACAGCTGGTAACAGCAGTCATAAATTCGATCGATATACATATAATAATGTACAAACCATGTGTCAGTTTTTGATCGTATGAACAGAGTTTCGACATTACGAAGTACGTGCGGGATCAATAAAAAAATAATTTTCGTCATCTAAAGAAGTGCATATTACTATTTATTTTGTTATTTGTGATATATTAAACCGGTATCAAAGCGGCCGCGGAAATGTAGTCTGTGATGTGTGTGTGAAAAAGAATATAAAAAATGCGCGATGTATATGTCAACGAAACTTTTCAAGATTTCATCATTTCGTTCGATTGGAAATAAATGTTAACTGAAATAATCCTTCAATTAAACCAGAATACGAGAAATATTGTCCAGTGCGAATATATTGTCAGTGGCGTGATTATATATCATGTGTACATAGGTTATATATACGAATAAATAGAACAAAAATACACGCAACTGTTAGAATGATATTAGAAACTTTAATTGAATAAATGTTTTCTAATTTATTTCTTGTGTCGTCATTATTTTTAAACATCCCCATATTTTGCTTGATATTCAGTTTGGCTCTGCCCTCTCCGATCCTTGTTTCCACCCCATCAGTTTGCAGCGGATCGATTCATATTATTAATTCGTTCCCTAATATGTGTCCTATGATTTTCTACTCCTTCATGATGATTGTGGTAACATGATTCGAGAGGTTTCTAACCATGATCTTGAATTACACATTTTGTAAATCAGATTTTCAAAAAAACATCTGGTCTTGGTATAGTGTGTAGTTATTCTTTTCCCATTAGGTCTGACGAGTGATAAATTTGGAAACTTTTCCAGAAAGCCTTTGGATGCTTTTTTTGCTAATGATATGAAAAGTCGTATCTTAGGAATGAGGTATGCAAACACAAATTTTGATATCAAAACTTATAGAATGACATGTATGTTGAGTATTTCCACTTTGCAAACTACAAATATGGAATTATTATAAAAAAAATTCATTCCGATAAGTCTACTGTTGCTCAGTTTTGGATGCGATCAAATATGATGCCTACCAACATCCCCAGAAACTTACAGAATTGCTGAATGCAATGTGCGCTATGTCATTTTAATGTAACATCATGACTTTTGACAACTTTTCATTATAATGCTGTAGATTCGGATCATTAAAATACTGCAAAAATCTGCAAACTATACAATTTAAATACTGTGCCATTCATTTTACATTTTGACTCTAACTGTAACATCTATATGAAGTAAAAAATTGATTATAAAAGTCTTCAGTTGCTCATTTATGGATAGATTTGAAATTGCTGTCTTCGAAGCTCATTGCGCCGATACATTGAACCGCAGCAGATACCTGCGAACTCTGAAATTTCTATGGATAAATATATATGCGACGGATCACCCCTTATCTTTGATTATGGTAATATGTAAGGTAAATGCAAGTTTTTAAGTGTTCCTTTTCAAATAGTATTGAAGTTTGTATGACTGATATACAGCGAATACTTCCAAACTTTGATATTTCTGTGTTGCAGCATGTGTGCCAATCATTCAAATCATTTACTCCAACCGTATCATGTAATCTAGAAAATTCATCACAAAAGTCTTCCGCTTTTCTAAATACTTCAATTTTCCTTTTTCTACTCCATTGTGAGTTTTCGAATTTCTAAATTCATTTCTGAATTGTCCTGAAATGGTTTTCCTCCAAAACCAATGCAGGTACCTTAAACGTCTTTGAATTCTGTTGCTCTGTTGAATTAAGTTCGCTTAGTTTTTTTTGCTGCTTTGAGTTCTGGCATAATAAATGTTAGAAGTTTTCGGGTACTTTTTTTCAGCAACTATCAAACTGTGGATAATAGGACCTCAGCGGCCACTTGCAAACTTTGGAAATATATTTCATTGAGGGCACGTTTTGGATGAAATGAAATCTCTAGATTCAGAATGCAAAAGCGACATTTAAAGTGGGCAAATCTGTTGGATTTTTCGTGTTATGAATTTGATCTATCTTTCATTTGAATTTTGAAGAACAGGGATAAATAAAATCTGTTCTATTAAGGAAATCTTTACATCAGTTCTTTCTTGGTATGAAGAATTGAAAAAAATCGCGAAAGGCCAAGGACAGACAGGAGACGAAATATTTCCAGTACAATTTTGACGAAAAATAGATCTTTTGTCGCGGAAACCAACGTTATAAGCCGAAAATCATATTACAGCCCACGAGACGCATTTCTTCACTCTCTTGGGTTCCTATTATACAAAACATATTAGAAGATAAGGGGGAAAATCACCAACGTGGAAAAACAAACCAGTGCCGAAATATTTCCAGTACAATTTTGACGAAAAATAGGTCCTTTTTCGTGGAAACCAACGTTATAAGCTGAAAATCATATCTCGGCCCCCAACCCGCTTTCTACCATTCTCTTGGGTTCCCAATAAGCATAGCATATTAGAGTAGAAGAAAAAAAATAGCCAAAGTCCAAAGACAGACCTGTGACGAAATATTTCCAGTACAATTTTGACGAAAAATAGATCTTATTTCGTGGAAACCAACGTTATAAGCCGAAAATCATATTATGGCCCACAACACGTATTTCTTCATGCTCTTGGATTCCCAATAGATAAAACATATTAGAAGACAAGGAGAAAAATCACCAAAGTCCAAGACCAAACCAGTGCCGAAATATTTTCAGTACAATTTTGAAGAAAAATTGGTCTTTTACGTGGAAACCAACATTATAAACCGAAATTCATTTCTCGGGCCTCATCCCGGATTCCTCCATGCTGTTGAGTTCCTAATAGGCATAACATATTAGAGTATGAGGAAAAAAATCGCCAAAGTTCAAGGGCAGACTTGTGACGAAATATTTTCACTACAATTTTTACGAAAAATTGGTTTTTTATGGTGGAAACCAACTTTATAAGCCGAACATCATACACAGGGAAAATAAGATTGGGAAAAGTACATTGATGGTCCCTTATTTGCTGATAATTTCATGAAAAAGATTATCCCATAAAAAATGTTCGTATGAGAATGGAATCTATAAAAATGTACTAAGCAATTAATTCATAGAAATTTATACTAAAATCCTATAACCGTCATAACATAAATGAGGAACTTTTGAGAAAAAAGGCGTGATATCAAACCATAAACTTCCCCTAGGGAAAAAAAGGTTGGGACAAGTACATTGATGGTCTCTTGTTTCTGGATGACATAGAAAAAAAATTCAGAACCAGGAAAAAAATTCTATAGAAATAATAAACGAAAAATTGAAAAGTTCAAAAAAATTCAACAAAAATAAAAAAACAATCGAAAAAATTCTGTAAAAAAAATAAAAAAATTTCAAAAAAATTCATAAATATTGAAGACATTGAAAAATGTACTATCCAAGTTACATGTAGTATAAAAATGTATGATATCAATTGGAGGCCAAGTTTTTATTGATAATTTGGAATATTTATCCAACAAATTGGAAACTTTAATGAAATTCATGATAATTATTTTCACGAAAAAAGTTAATGAAAAAAAAGTCATAATGGAAGTTACGTGCAGTACTAAAATGTATTATATCAATTCGAGGTCAAGTATTTATCAGTTATTCGAAATACAATCTCCGGCGACAAATGAGCGTTGAGAATCCTTGTCGGGCTCACAACGTTTTATCAAAATTACTAAAAAATTAATGGAAATAAAATCATTAAAAATTCACATGAAAGTCATTCGTTACTTCAACAAGATACACACTGTAAAGAATCGATTCCCCTCCGACTTTCAGGATCCCCTGGTATTATTCACAACATTCAACTTCGATTGGATCGGTACAATTTATGTTCAAATACGTCTTAAACGTACTTGTCCGGCCCATCACTTTTTATTCAAATTGCTCATTCGAAAACAAATTAGGGCTGTTCTATAATGACAAATATAATAAAATGGGTAGAATTAAAAATAATATCTCCAAGTAATTTGAACTTGATTGTTCGCAAGTTCGTATAGCAATATCCACTTCTCATTTTCTTCAGTGAACACATACTATTCGGTAAGAACCAATGAAAATGAGAAATAATCAGGCGCATTACTAGAAATTTTCGAACCTACTCAGCCATGCAATGTTTTTTTTTCTATAGTCACGTACACATTTTGATAAATATCACTAGTCGAGTACGACACGTGGATTCCTGGAATTTGAAGAAAAATGATTTTGTTGTGAATTATGACTCCATATAATATAAATAGATTAATCAACTTCATCTTTCATTTTCGTTTCATTTTGACAAGAGCGATTCGAAGGAAAATTATTTTCTCGGGAATTACTGTTCCTTAATATTAACACATGCATTAACTTCGTTTTTGATTTGTTTTCGAATGAGCAATTTGAATAAAAAGTGATGGGCCGGACAAGTACGTTTAAGACGTATTTGAACATAAATTGTACCGATCCAATCGAAGTTGAATGTTGTGAATAATACCAGGGGATCCTGAAAGTCGGAGGGGAATCGATTCTTTACAGTGTGTATCTTGTTGAAGTAACGAATGACTTTCATGTGAATTTTTAATGATTTTATTTCCATTAATTTTTTAGTAATTTTAATATACCTTTTTTTCTTCAAACTGATCACGGTTATTAAAACTTCTAATCTTATTAGAAACAGAATCAACCATCGCGCTTTTATCACAGCGGCCAATAAAGTCTTTGTAATAATTATCCACTATTCGGTCATTGCGCGACAAGTCGCTTGAAAATATGCTTCTGAACTTATCAATACCGAACCCAGAACACATATAATGAAGAAACATAATGCAATACTGTCCGCAACATTGTGAATCCGCACTCTGAAGTTGAGAAGTGTTGCATCTGAAGATTCTACAGTTCCTTCGGAGGCTGCTGAGATGCTGCGGGATGATCGGAGGCAATCCGTAGCTATCGAAGAACCAACCGACTCCATCTCGATTGACGTAGAAACCGACCCAGTGGGTACCTGGTTGTTTGTGTCCATCAGTATTAGCCACAAAGGCTGTTGGTTTACCCCACACCTTAGGGATACGGTCAGCCGGGTATACGCCTACTGTATGATCCTTGATGCCTTGAAGCGCGTGTAGAATTTGAAGACTGTTCATAATAATCGACCGTTAATCAAGACCGCTATTTCTCTTCACAGATCACCGCGATGGGCCGCATCGTTCTTTGGTAGTTCTATATTTCCGTAAAGAACTAATACGATCGTTGTGAGATAGCCATGCTTTAATTCTTAAAGCATTGTCGAGAGAGCATGCGTACACGGTATTTTTTTTTTCACGTAGCATCCCATGATGAATACACGTTGTTATAGATTCAGAAAGATTGTGAAATGACGGCTCCTCAAAGTCATTTTCCAGATTTATAATGAAGCACCCTGTGAGCTGTTCTAGATATTTTGATTTGGTTGAGCCTCTAGTGAAGACTCGATCAGCACTCAGCACAGCCTCTTTCAAAATATTGTTTATGTCTTGTAGGCTTGTAGAGCCTTCAGACCACTTAACCCCGTGGTAATACCGTTGTAACCACGAATTTTCTCTTTTCAAATTATTCGGTAGTTCATTATAGTTATGAGGAGGTTTTATTAGCCAGTGGCCCGTGTACGAGCACTGCACAGACGCTATTGCAACTTCTTTTGGTACGAAAGAGCGCTCTTTATCTTTTAAGCCCTGTATATCTACAATGATGTTCATGGTAGCTCTCTTCAGCAGCAACTAACCATTTCACTGTTTAGAGAAGCTCTTTTTTATTCAACCGCTGAAGTCCACAATTACTTGCCGTGACGCATCAATCTCCAACACATTATCATACTCAGCATACACAACGCAGTTAACAGTTGTACTTAACGCTTCCTCAAAACGGACCTCAATTCTGACACTACCATGGCGTACCAGATTCCAGTGGGTGTTACTATTTGCCGAAAAATCGGGTGTAAGATCAAAAGCAAAGAGACAATATCCTAGAGGGTAATTACTACGCGAGACCGTGTTCCCTTGATTTAAAAAATGAATACCTGTACCTGAAAATAAAGTATGATAAGCATCTACGTATAGCCCCGAGGTACCAAAGCGCGGCTGTAGAGGTTTTGACGGTATTTGATTACCGTCCAGATACAGAGAAAGATAATTAATTTTATAATTATCGAAATTGAAGGGGTTCAGCGCTCTATTACCGTTGAAAGCCTTATTATCGACAAATCCTATAATGATTCGCTTAGGTAACTGCCCTAATATGACGTTGTCTAAGGTATCACCATGTACCCCTGCATGCATTGATATAGCTTTAACCTCTACGCGTGTCAGCGGGTACTTTGCGGTTGTTTTGGTCAGAGCCCGGGCGTGAGCTAAAAGAACACCTGGAGCTATTTTTGTCCTTCTTACAAGAAGAGACGCCTCACTAACATGAATATTATAATCAGGTGAGTTTGTCATAAGACAAAAAGCCTCATTTGTGCGTACAAGGCGTAAGCGCATTTCGACGCCGTTTATCAAGTACCTTTCTTGATTGAAGATATCGCAGTGCAGATGGCCAAGAAGGTCAATCTCACCACTACCTGTTAGGATATCTCTACGAGCAGCAAAACCTGTATTAGAAGACCCTAAAGTATCCATTTTACCAGCTGTATCACTATACCATAGAACAGTCGTAAGGTGTGACGATTTTGCACCAACACCATAATTCAATAATGTTTCAATGTATGCTCTGTACGCGTACGCGTTATTTGGAGGCGATACGAGTTTTTGGTTCAAGAAAATATCGACTTGATTAAACAACGAATGCAGTAAATTATTAACAGGGGCTACTTTCGATATTAATTCGGGCTTCGCATTTGTTGAAGTAATTTTAACCTTTAAGCTCAACATAGTATGCGCTAGATCAATGTACTCATCCCCCTGCCCTGGCACTACGAATTCAATAGGTGCATCATCAGTGAGAGATGATATAGGCTTATAGTACACCCACTGTGTTCCTTCTATCAAGAGACTCGGTAGAGTCTCGGGACAAGTACATTGACAGCCCTGTCGTCTGCTGGCTCGAGGCTCTCGCCGAGACTATACTTTCTCTGAATAAAACGATTCGCGGTGGTGGGGGTAAAATTGGCATGTGATTTTCTTTAATTGCGAAGCCTATGAGTTATGTACGACTTTGTAAATTGAACTTTCAGCTAATTGAGAAATTCTCTATCGAATGAGCCCAAAATCAGCATTATTGGTGGCGTAATTGCTGAGAAAAAACTTTGCACGGGCTCAAGATTATGCAAAAGTTACGAACACATTCAAAAATTTATGTGTCTGTATATTATAGTATAACACCATCAAAGGCACTTTGATGCTATCGAGTTTCTGATTGGTTGGATCTGACGACATCCATTTTTAGACGTTGTGATTGGTTGTTGAAATTAGTTGTTGATGATTGGAAATCTGACGTCAACTTCATAACGTAGCATAGGACGCAGCACAGCTGGTAACAGCAGTCATAAATTCGATCGATATACATATATATATACAAACCGTGTGTCAGTTTTTGATTGCATGAACAGAGTTTCGACATTACGAAGTGCGTGCGGGATAAATAAAAAAATAATTTTCGTCATCTAAAGAAGTGCATATAACTATTTATTTTGTTAAAATTTATGATATATTAAATCGGTATCAAAGCGGCCGCGTAAATGTAGTCTGTGATGTGTGTGTGAAAAAGAATATAAAAAATGCGCGATGCATATGTCAATGAAACTTTTCAAGATTTCATTATTTCGTTCGATTGGAAATAAGTGTTGACTGAAATAATCCTTCAATTAAACCAGATTACAAAATATTGTCCAGTGCGAATATATCGTCACTGGCGTGGTTATATATCATGTGTAAATAGGTTATACATACGAATAAATAGAACAAAAACACACGGAACTGTTAGAATGATATTAGAAACTTTACTTGAATAAATGTTTTCTAATTTGTTTCTTGTGTCAACATTATATATAAACATTCCCATATTTTGCTTGATATTCAGTTTGGCTCTGCCCTCTCCGATCCTTGTTTTCACCCCATCAGTTTGCAGAGGATCGATACATATTATTAATTCGTTCCCTAATATGTGTCCTATGATTTTCTACTCCTTCTTCATGATGATAGTGGTAACATGATTCGAGAGGTTTCTAACCATAATCTTGAATTGCACATTTTGTAAATCAGATTTTCAAAAAAATTTCTGGTCTTGGTATACTGGGTAGTTATTCTTTTCCCATTAGGTCTGTCGAGTGATAAATTTGGAAACTAACTACAAATATGGAATTATTATAAAAAAAATTCATTCCGATAAGTCTACAGTTGCTCAGTTTTGGATGTGATCAAATATAATGCCTACCAACATCCCCAGAAACTTACAGAATTTCTGAATGCAATGTGCGCTATGTCATTTTAATGGGACATCATGACTTTTGACAACTTTTCATTATAATGCTGTAGATTCGGATCATTGAAATACAGCGAAAATCTGCAAACTATACAATTTATATACTGTGCCATTCATTTTACATTTTGACTCTAACCGTAACATATATATGAAGTAAAAAATTGATTATAAAAGTCTTCAGTTGCTCATTTATGGATAGATTTGAAATTGCTGTCTTCGAAGCTCATTGCGCAGATACATTGAACCGCAGCAGATACCTGCGAACTCTGAAATTTCTGTGGATAGATATATATGCTACGGATCACCCCTTATCTTTGATTATGGTAATATGTAATGGAACTTGGTTCAGCAAGTTTTAAGGTGTTTCTTTTCAAATAGTATTGAAAATGTATTACTGTGGTATGGAGCGAAAACCTTCAAACTTTCATATTTTTGTGGCGCAGCATGTGTACCAATACTGCGGTATGGAGCGAATACCTGCAAACTTTCATATGTTTGTGTCGCAGTATGTGTGCCCATCATTTAAATTTTTTACTCCAACCGTAACATATAATCTCAAAAATTCATCCCAAAAGTCTTCAGCTTTACTAATTAACTTAATTTTCCTTTTTCTAAATTCTATGCTGAATTTCTGAATTTCTAAATTTATTTCTAAATTATCCTGAAATTAAATTGTTTACCTCCACAACCAATGCAGGTACCTTAAACGTCTTTGAATTCCGTTGCTCTGTTGAATTAAGTACGCTCAGTTTTTTTTGCTTCTTTGAGTTCTAACATAATAAATGTTTCCAGGTGCCTTTTTTCGGCAACTATCAAACTGTAGATAATTGGATCGCAGCGGCCACTTGCAAACTTTGGAAATATATTTCGTCGGGGGTACGTTTTGGAAGACACGAAAATGTCTAGATTCAGAATGCAAAAGCGACATTTAAAAATGGCCAATTCTGTTGGATTTGTTGAGTCTTGAATTTGATCTATCTTTCCTCTTTTCCTTTCTTTTTTCTAACGTTATAAGCTGAAAATCACATCTCGGGCCGCAACACGCATTGCTCCATGCTCTTGAGTTCCCAATGGACAAAACATATTAGAAGACGAGGAGAAAAATCACCAAAGTCCAAGAACAAACCTCTATCGAAATAGTTCCAATACAATTTTGACGAAAAATAGGTCTATTTTCGTGGAAACCAAAGTTACAAGCCGAAAAACATATCTCGGCCTCCAACCTGCTTTCCACCGTGCTCTTGGGTTCCTAATTGACAAAACATATTAGAGTTAAAGGAAAAAGATTGCCAAAGTCCAAGAACAGACCTGTGAAAAAATATTTGCAGTACATTTTTGACGAAAAATAGGTCTTTTTTTTGTGGAAACTAACGATATAAGCCGAAAATCATATCGCAGCCTCCAACCCGCTTTCGACCGTGCTCTTTGATTCCTAATTGATAAAACACATTAGAGTACATGGAAAAAAATCCTCAAAGTCCAAGGACAGACCTGTGACGAAATATTTTCAGTACTATTTTGACGAAAAATAGGTCTTTTTTCGTGAAAACCAACGTTATAAGCCGAAACTCATAAATAATTCGTAGAAATTTAAACTAAAATCCTATAGTCAACTGAACATAAATAAGGAACTTTAGAGAAAAAATACGTGATATCAAACCATAAACTTCCCCTAGGAAAAAAAAGGTTGGGACAAGTACATTGATGGTCCCTCGTTTGCTAATAAATCCATCCATAAAAAAACTTTAAAAAAAATTTTCTTTAAAAATTGTCAAAAAAATTATTTTATAAAAAAAAAATACAGTACAATTCGAAAAAAAATTCACAAATCTAGAAAAAACATTATGTTTAAAAAAAAAATATTCTGTATCTATTTTTTAAAGTTCAAAAAAATCAAATAACAAGTAAAAAATAAAAAACCGAAAAATCGCGTTTGAAATCATTATGCAAACCGATGCCTCATCCTTCTTATTTGATTCGAACAGCTAAATCAATTGAAAAAAATTCCATCTAATTTACGTGCAGCATTAAAATTTATTATATCAATTCGAGGCCAAGTATTTTCTAATGAATTGAAAAAAGTTACCACTTGAGTTACGTACAGCACTAAAATTTATGATATCAATCAGTGGACAAGTATTTTATTAGTAACTCCAAATTTTGACATTATTAAAATGTTCTAAGAAGCTTTTAAATCCAAAAAAAATCACATGAAAGCTAGTCATTCGTTACTCTATGGTGGCAAAGACTTATAAGAAAATCGATTTTTCTCAGACTTTCAGGATCCTTTGGTATTATTCACAAAATTCAACGTCGATTGGATCGATACAAATTATGTTTAAATATGTGTTAAAAGTACTTGTCCGGCCCATCACTATTCATTCAATAAAAAATCAATCATAAAAAAATGAAATTGTACGGCAGAATCTGGTTAAAAATTTGTTGAAATGCGATTCATTATTAGTTTAATGCTTTTAATAATAGTAGAGGTTAGTTCTTAGTCCGTATGGAATTCGTTCGCTGGAAGAATAAGTAGGAAGTAAGAATTGACATCATTGAATATAAACTGGAGAGTTATTTTGGAAGCATGAACATATATATTATGTACAATTTGTTTCATTTATCGATGCAGAATAAAATCCCTTGTATATTGCGGAATAATTTGTTTCCGTTTTTTATTAAATTAGTGCAACTAAGTAAAAATTACGTAAAGATAATTCTCTCAATTCCCTCTGCATGAATACTTGTGACTTGTGAACCATCAGTTCTAGACAAGCCCTGATTTTTATTTGGATAAACAATTTAAACGGAAAGTGATGAGCCGGACAAGTACTTTTAACACATATTTAAACATAATTTGTATCGATCCAATCGACGTTGAATTTTGTGAATAATACCAAAGGATCCTGAAAGTCTGAGAAAAATCGATTTTCTTATAAGTCTTTGCCACCATAGAGTAACGAATGACTAGCTTTCATGTGATTTTTTTTGGATTTAAAAGCTTCTTAGAACATTTTAATAATGTCAAAATTTGGAGTTACTAATAAAATACTTGTCCACTGATTGATATCATAAATTTTAGTGCTGTACGTAACTCAAGTGGTAACTTTTTTCAATTCATTAGAAAATACTTGGCCTCGAATTGATATAATAAATTTTAATGCTGCACGTAAATTAGATGGAATTTTTTTCAATTGATTTAGCTGTTCGAATCAAATAAGAAGGATGAGGCATCGGTTTGCATAATGATTTCAAACGCGATTTTTCGGTTTTTTATTTTTTACTTGTTATTTGATTTTTTTGAACTTTAAAAAATAGATACAGAATATTTTTTTTTTAAACATAATGTTTTTTCTAGATTTGTGAATTTTTTTTCGAATTGTACTGTATTTTTTTTTTATAAAATAATTTTTTTGACAATTTTTAAAGAAAATTTTTTTTAAAGTTTTTTTATGGATGGATTTATTAGCAAACGAGGGACCATCAATGTACTTGTCCCAACCTTTTTTTTCCTAGGGGTAGTTGTTTGCGTTGGTGGTAACGTAAACAATTCAAGCTCTGATTTCATACACTCGCATGAATGTGTGTGTAAAAAAGCCATTTTTTCAATGAATAGATCTAAGAGAAAATATCAGACACTGTTCTTGATTTAGTTTTTACCTTCCTCTTTTTTCTTCTTATTGTTTTAAGACTGCCAGAAGATCTTGTCCTTCTAGCCGCTTTTTTTTTCTTTATACAACCGCTTCGCTTTCGTTGGGTAGAACGTGTGTTTCGCTTCTTCTTCTTTTTGCGAGCGATACGTCGCTGTGTACTGTCGTTGAAGGAATGCATCAGTTTACGAATTTTCGAGTCTTTATAACCTGAGCCACGCATCAGTTTATTAATTTTTTCTTCAGCTTTATGTTTTAAATTTTCACCCGATTCACGCAGCCTCGTTTTGAAGGCCTCTCGCGGCCGTACGCCAGTCTCTATATCGTTTATGACGTTGATACCGGACCTTAAAGCTTCTTTACCTACCGTTTGTGCTCCTTGTCTTAAGAGAGGTATGATACGTCGAAAAAGACCCCCCTAAGAAACTACCGATCCCATGGCCCCGTTGGTTCGGGGAGCCAATGTATACATGGCTAATCCCGCCATAACCTGTTCTGGAACCGGCACCCGTCTGTGTATCAAAATATAAATCGTAATGATTCATTTTATTAGGTGTTAACCTACACGTTTGAACTGTAGCGTCACCGTCAGCGTTCCTCCCTCGAATGGTATAGGTTCCCCAAACTCGTCTCTTATATCAATATCTATTGTTTGAAAATTCGTACGTAACAAGGGTATGTAACGAGGTGGTGAGAAACTACGGATTTTCATAGAACCGTAGCTATAATTGTTAGAGGCGTCAGATGAAACGACACGTAATAAGGGTGTGTGTACATCTCCTGTAATATATGGTTCACAAATATCTGTATACACAAAGAACATATCAGGAATTCTGTTAGTCAAACTTGCAAGCCTTGGTGCTGTGTATGGTGATTTATGTTGTACCACAAGACCTATTGAATGCGTAAAACCTAAAATTTTGTTTAATATAGGAGAGAAGCGGAAAGAATGCTCTATATTTGTACAATTACGGCAGATGCGTGTTACAGTAATATAACCATTGCGCTCATATCGAAATTGAAGATGACCGGATACACAAGCCATTTCGTTAATCGTATCTAGTAGCGCATCTATGCTACGGTACACACCTGGTGGTACGCATACGTAATCGTCTATGAAATCAACATCAGCTTTCGTACCAGGAGTCACAACGTTTGTTACGATATTGATAAAATTTTCTTCGCCATCTTTCGGTATATGTAAAATAGTCATGGGTATATGTATTTCTGCTAAAGACACAGCCCATTTACCGTGCAAAGACATGCTTTGTGGTAAATTTGTAGTGTAGCGTGTTGTTGTATTTTCAGGGTAGTATTTCATACTGCTATTGCTAGGTAAAACGATATGGAATTCATCCTTCATTATGCCACCTTTTATTATACTTTCGACCTGATTGATGCAGTTACGCGAACTCTTGATAATTCCGGTTCATAAAAAATACCATCAATCTCTTCACCATGAAGATCGTGTAAAATATATACGAAAGGCTGCCGCGTTGTTGACACACGGTGTACTTTGAACAGCTCTTCACTCCAATTACCCTTGTAGCCTTTTGCAAAGGCTGCCTTCGCGCTACTGATACGTACAGTATCACCTACGCTGTATTTAGGAGCCCCTTGACTGCAGTGCTTTTTATACCGATGCATGAGATTCGCACGAGCTCTAGCAGCTGTGTGAAACGTTACAGAAACTGGTGCCATTTTTATACCACTATGTAACGCATGATTATACGCGTGGATAATATTTTGTAAAACATCAATGTATCGTTTTTCCCTGCTAAAAGTAAAATAGCGCCACATTCTTTCTTTAAGTGTGCGGTTGAAGCGCTCAACGATCGAGGCTTTAATATCAGGGTTCCTCACCGTACGAAACCGAATGTTTTTACGCTTCAAAAGAGTTTGAAATGCATTACCCATAAATTCTTTACCTCTATCCGATTGTAAACAAATTGGTGATCTGCATGTATTACGCTTGTGAAGTACACGGGCAAAAGCTTTTGCTACAGATTCGGTTTTCTTATCGAATAGCGGTTCTACCCAGACGTATTTACTTAAAACATCTATAACCACAAGAAGATACACATAGCCATCGTTGTAATTTTTAATTGAGCGAAGATCTACGAGATCCACCTCCCACACATCGTCTACGTTTCGCACATTATAACACCTACGCGGGAAACGATGCCTCACCACTTTATGCTTCGTGTAAGCATCCTGGGCTTCAAGCCAGTGCAACACTTTTTCACGAGGAATTTTTTTCTTCTTTCCTTCCTGTAATAATCTTCTTGCACCTGAAAAGGATGCTTCATGGCTAGTGTTATAGTAAACGCGTTTCAGCATCTTTCAGCTTATAATTTAATTTTTACCCAGTTTATGCGTTTTCTTTTACACTGATAACCAGAACCGTTTTGCGTACTTTGAACTGACCTATTGCTCTCGTTACCGCTGTAAAATTCAGAATGATCTTCTTCCTCTTCAACATCTTCTCTACTACTATCGCGACTCGGTCCTGCTTGTAATGTAGGGCTTCTGAGTGTTGAATTAGCTGTTGACGCTGCCCACAGCTCCTCATTACCAATGAACTCACGCGGCGTTTTTACAGATCTTAAAAACTGCGCAAATGTTTTACGGCCGACAGGTTTAGAGGTTTTTCGTGCTCGCATTGCGTCGTTGATCAGATCAACTATGTTTGAATCCTTCAGAGGTTTACCACGTATAGAAACAACACCCTCAGTATCCCAGGAAAAAAGGGACAAAGGTGTATTGTGCAAGCGACGTAATAAAAGTTTTGCTTTGTTACGAAATTTTCGTGGGACACTTTCGATTATAAGGGAGTCGTTCAAGCTTTCCCGGTTCATTTTTTTCTCCATGTTCTCCATGTTCTTGTCATTCTTCTTATCGTTCTGACCCGTTGTAGCACAGCCAGATAAGCACGCCATTTCTCCCGTGGGTCTTCGTACGATTCGTCTTGTAAAATTTTACTCATCTCAGCATCTAATCTAGCTAATGTTGCTTCAATAGTTTTGCCGATTAGCGAACCATGATGACACTCCTTAGAATCATTTTCATTATTATTAGGAATGAAACGATGCTTGTTATCTTTTTGTAGGGCTAAATGCGATAAGCTCTCTTCGGGAACGAGAATCATTTTTCGAGCATGTTCCATTATCAGCGGTTACCTATGATATTAGACAAAAAACTACCCAATATCGGGGCTAATAAAAGGGGTAAAAAGCCACCACTTTGAACGACAATTTTTTTTTTACTTTTCCAACAACCTTTCCGTACAGCTAATTTACGTATTAAAGGTGCGTATCTTCTGAGTTTTTTTCTCTGACTGTTTTTGAGCGGTACATTACCTTTTAGTATATTCAAAGCACACTCACATATACAACGTGTTATACGTGTGTCGGCCTTACGCAAAAGAGCCCGGCGTTGCTCTGTGTTCAAATGCGGCAAAGCATGCAAAATAGTAAAATACTTTTTGCAAAAAGGTGATCCGTGACCCTCCATCACAATCGTATAACTGGTAGCTCGCCTGTTGTGTTACAGGTTTTAATCTTTTTCCGTGGTACGTAAACGTAATGGTATTGATCATCAGGAAAAATATTTGTACGGAACCTGCAGTTTTCAGGTGTTGATTGCTTCAAGTCCAGCAACAGATAACCGTGCGGCTTAGCTGTAGCATCGTAATATACCTCTTGCAAAAAGCGAGGATTTTCAGGACAAACCTGACGAGCCAAATGTTGTATTTGGGCACGATCACGAGGGTTTTTAAATATAACTATGTAATTAGCGTTAAGAGATATATCACGCTGCCCGCGACCCTGATGGAATAAGTTTTGTGTTAAAAAAACAACACTTAAATTTTTATGGTGGCTCCCCTTTGTGAATAGATCAACTACACTGTTATTCGACGCCTCGCGCATTAAATCGTCAATAATTATGAGCTTCGCACGCACATCATTAGCGTAATCTGAAGACTGCGGTAACCCCTCACGAAATTCAATCGTATCATATTCTGTATAAGCCATCTGCCACTCAGAATAATAGAAAATAATTCTTTCGAATGGCACGCTACTCATACGCGTTATAAATTTAAGAAATTTTTTAACGAAATATGTTTTACCGCAGCCTGTAGGTCCAGAGATTACCGATGTCCAGGGGTGTGACCACCGTGTGTCCAACATTATGAATGAGTAAAATGCTGTACGCTTACTTATAAATAAGCGAGGGGGGGTTTTTTTATCAGGTGGTAATGCAGACGCCTCACAAAGGAATGAATCAAAAACAGAAAAGTAATTATTTTATTTTCTCATTCAGTTTTATTATTTCATAGGCCCCTACGTATAAAAATTACCTACAAACAATAGCCATAAGGAAGCGACCCGTATTCACCATCACGCCGGCGTTTCACGCTCGCTGGTTTACATTTTTTAGTTTCCGTGCGCGTTATCACGTGGTGAAAAGCTGTGCGTCTTATAGCATCATATTGTAATAAAACAGGCTCTTCTCTTTCCCCCACAATAAAAGAACGTATTGATTTATAGTTAATTAGTGCGCTATTACTAAAATTAAGTGTTATACCTTTGACCTTACAAACTTCTGTTTCTGACCCGTTAGGATTGTGAACAACGAAAGCATAAAATTTAGGATCGCCAGAAACGAAACTCTTTATGTAACACCCCTTGCCATAGCAAGTCAACTCATCGGTCAAATCCCCTAACATTTGACCCGTTGGTGGTTCGAATTCGTCAGGACAGTTTTTCGTCACATATATAACCGAATCAGTATCACAGTACAGTGCTCTTTTATCAAGCAACTCAAGATAGCTGTAGAGCTTCAAGCGAGCTTGAGCGGTAGTATAAGCAGCTATCACGCTGCTCGCTATACCCGATGGTTCGATCGTATCATTAGTTTTAACGTGATTAACGTATAATATATCATTATTTACAGGCAGAATACCTGTAATTATGGTTTCAGGGCTTGTCAACATTTCCATTAATTTTTTTCTCGTTGAAACAATGGTCGTTTGGGGTAGATTTTCACGCTGACCGAACTTACCCCAAAATGAATTTAAACACAGCTTAGCAACGGATCTTAAACCAGGGTTTTTTTCAATTGAATCATGATTCATTTTAATTCCTTCCGATTTTTCAAATTCTTCAATATAAGCTTTACGTGCAGCATCACTCGTTAAGCAGTTTTCAGGCCAACCGCTCGCCTCCTGTTTGATTTTCAAAAAGGTATTAATATAGTCCGTAAAATGGCCGCCTTCCTGTGTATCACGGTTCAATTGCGTTACCTCATACTGCCATATCTCGCTCACGCTCATTATGATGTAGCCTACGGAGATAGCTTTCTGTAATTCATCAACTACCCAGGTACCTTCAAACACCCTATCATCTGTATCATCATGCATACAATCGTTTTGGTTTGTTACGTCCTAGGGTCTACCCCCTCGTCGACGACTAACGACGACTTTCGAAATCAATCCCGAAGCCCATACTATAGATATATAAATTTTATTGTGCACACTTACATATACATATACATACGCATACATACATATACATACATACATATACTTGTACGCATAAAGATATGCACGTTCTTCGAGTTCGAACCGGCGAAGACACTTGAGCGCGCCCGCTATTGAATTCGTAAACGAGAGAGAAGGAAAGAGATATGCCTACTCGGTATATACTCCCGGGGTAACAGGAGCTCCACGTGGCTTACCGCCGCGCTCGCATCCGTTGAAAATATCCGATACACAAAAGCTCGCGAGATGAAGTCATCACAATTTCTTTCTCACGCGAGCGGAGAAGTGTTTTGCTGACCACCCTTATCAGCAAAAGTCTCCAGACGATATCCGATGGCTTCATCCGGTGCTGGCGCGATCTCACGAGTGCGGTACGACCCCCTGAGAAAATTAACTTTCGTACACTCACGATAATCAGTTTTGGCAATAGCCCATTTATGAAATATCCGATCAACAAATTCCTACCTGCAATATTCGGTCCTCCGTACCGCGGTCGTGGATACCGTCGTGGATACCACCGCTCCGCAAACCCGTAACCTCAAAATTTGTTCATGAAAAATTATAACCAGGTAGACCTACACTCCACTGTCAAACATTTTCACCTGATTTATCTCTTTAGAACTCGGAAGGTCATCATCCCGCAACAATCAGCTGTCAAATCAACGACCAATTAACCAAGGTTAGTTGATCGTTGATATTCCAATAAACGAACATGGTACGCGCCGTAATTATAAAAAGAGTAAAAATAAGGGTAATCGATGGATAACTAATTCCTATTAGATATCCAACGATTTCAACGGGAATACAGGCGTATTTCTCCATAACGCAAGATAAAAAAAATTAAGCGAGCGAAAGACTACAATCTATAGAAAAAGTAAAGTATATGGAGCGCAACATTGTACCTACGCTCGAGAAGTCACTCCCGAAGACGGCCGCTTATCTGAAGGAATCGTATTACACCCTCGAGTCGCGCGACGCACGTATATGCGCGCGTATGTGTCAACCATGGCCAAAACTGCTTAGTTGCAATCACGTCATTTTTTCTCTCTCTCGGGGTGCCTTCTCGGGGTGTTTATTTAAGAGCGCAAGATTGTAACGCGCTCAGTTCTCGATCTCTCATCAGTCCACTGCGTCTCTCAATCCGAGGAGGACCTTTGTAAAACGTCGCAAGGCTAAAATCGTCACTTTTTCTGTAAACCATTTTGTTAACCCTTTACGGAGATACTTCCGTGCTCATTTTTATTCACAATAAACTACAAGTGTGCACATCATACTCCGCATCACTCATAATCATTTTCGGCTCCTTCGCGTTTATCGGTAAATACTCTTTATTTATTTCCGCCGCCGATTTCCAACATTTTTCTTCCGGGTTTTACCGCAAATTTCCAAAAACCGGCTACTAAATCCTTTGGTTCGTGAATTCATCAGCAGTTCTCTTTTGGTTCTTGACAATTTTTTTGGGGTTCATCATCTGCTCTCAACCACCTGCGCTGTTACGATAAGCGCGGGTAATCCTGATTTCTGCCTTCCGAGCCTTACTATTCGGCACGTCGGCACAGGATACCCTCTCATCCCTCGCAACCACTGCGCCTACCAAATCGGCGCGTATTGCGACCCCTTATTCTTCGCCCTCCGCGCCTTGTAAAATCGGCACGGAGCGTAGAATTCCTTCCACCACCTACAGTGAGCAGATCCTGATCCCCGCGAAAATTGTTAAGATGTTCGAGTACCATGCCTAAGCGCCGGGCCGGCAGGGCGTTCCAAGTTCGCAAGGCGAAAGCCCTCCTGTACCAGGCCCAGAGTCAGAGAACCGGCAACGAAAATACACCGAACAGCCGTATTGTGATAACCAGTCGCGGTTCACCCTCCGCGTCAATTAGCGTTGTGTCCGTCACCACCGGTCTTCCAACCCCGGCAACCGTCACCGAATCGGGCGAGCTTTCGGACGTGTCGACAGACTCCGCACCGTCAACACCTGGCGGATCCACCTACGTGGTACGCCACATCTCTTTCACGAATTTTCCAAAGAACGCACCGGTCGCGGTGGTAAGCCCGACCCCTCGCCCCGCCGTCGCCTCTACAGCTGAACCGCCTACACCACCGGCACCGATCGTACCTGCAGGCGTCGAGACGGTAACCCTCGACTAGGGGTGAGTAAAATAACGGTATTCCCCCCCTTTTTTTTTACTTTTTTTCTCTTTCATTTTACTCGTTCGTTCCCCGAATCACCTACGATTATTTCGCGTACACGGGTTCTTCTCCCAAGAGGGAAGATCTCCCCCTCTTAAAGGTAAGGATCCAACATAGACTTACACGTCGGTTCCCCGTGTTCTTCTCCGATAAATCCGGGAATTCAACCACCCGACGTAACAGGTTTATTATACTCTTTGGTGGCAGCGGTGGGATACCGTCGCGAGTTTAATCAATGGTGATTTGCTTTATTCCGAGATCCCTTCAAGTACGCTAGATTCAGTAATATTGCTTCGATAAACCTCTTAATGTATCGACATTTCAAACGATTCGGTATACCTCAAAACTTATTCCGTAAAACTGGACATTCAGTTAGACAAAGTTTCCATTGGGCGAACTACAAACTTTCCCCTCGCCTCGCGTAACCAAAATTGATCTACCAAAAGGGGAAGAGGTTTATATTTCGTAAAAATTCATACTTGGTCTCTCCAAAAACTCATAGCTTAAATTTATCCCTCGGTCACATGGTAATTTGAAAAATAATACTTCTCAAAATTGCGTTAAGAATCCATTCAGCACGTGAACTCCAGATCGCAAACGAAAAACTTAGTCGCTCATTTCGGCAAGATAGTAGCAGAATAAAATCACGTCTCCGTTAATCACGAGCGCAGTAAATAGTGTATTTTTCGGGTAGAATTTTCGTGAAGTCCAATAATAATTAAAATCGCACAATGAAAGACCTAACTTCCGAGGAACTGAAGGTCCTCCGCGAACAGTTACTACTGAAGGAACGCGAGCTAGTAGAAAAGGAACGTCGCTTGCAGCATAAAGAGGAAATATTGGACGAGGAAAGAAAAGACGTAGTAAAACAATTCGAGTCCCTCCAGGCCGCCGTCGACGAAGGCGAGGCCGAAAAAACGGAAACCAGTCAAAACGACCAATTTAAACACCTATTAGACATAATTAACGAGCAACAAAGCGCTAGTAAAGCGATGCAGTCAAACCTCGATAGAATAATGAGCGAGATAAAAAATCTGAAAACCGATAGGCCGTGTTCACGAGCCGCAATGTTCGTGGCAGATGGTGGGGGCGTACCAGCGAACCTCTCATCCGGACAAAACGCGAAGACAAATTTCGTACGCGAAAACTATCAAACCCAAACTCCAGAAAACTCAAATCCTCAAAATCAAGCCTATTCGGTCAACCCCCAAAACACAATTAATTTGCCCAACATTAAACACAAGGACGCTCTCGAATCGGTACCAATTTTCACCGGATACAATTACCCAGTTCTCCGTTTTGTTCGCGCCTGTCAAAAAGTTCGGAGCCTGTTCGGTCCGCATCATGAAACGACACTGGTCCTGCTCCTCAAAAATAAACTAAAAGGATTCGCGCAGATGGCTTTCGAGGACGACAACTCGTGCTCTGTTAAAGAATTCACCGATAGACTGAAGTTATTGTTCGGTTCATCAAAAACAGTCAACGAGTATCGCGGTGAATTAGGTTCGATAACAAAATTGCCAACGGAAAACGTTATCCAGTACATTAGTCGGGTAAAAGACTTACATGCCGAGATCCTCGAAATGGACACGGAAACGTGGGGGCCGTTAAACCCAGAACATCGGGCTCAATGTGAAAACGACACTATGGACAGTTTTATAAAAGGGCTCCCTCCCGATTTACGCATACGCGTCCGGTTAGAACACTACCGCGATTTAGAAGAGCTTTTTTCAAGAGCTATCATGGTCGAGAAAGAAATCGTTACTGACCAGAAATTTTCAAAACTCCTAATCGATGATCAACCTACGCGCAATATACGAGCCGCGTTCGCGTCAAACGTACCTTGCTCTCATTGCAACAGGGCAGGCCACGAACCAGATAATTGTTGGCGAAAATTCCCAGAAAAACGCCCGAAAAGAGACAATCACAACGGTAACAATTACAATCGAAACAACGGAAACTTTACCCAAGACAACAATCACAACGGTAACAGTCACAATCGAAACAACGGAAACTTTACCCAAGACAACAATCACAACGGTAACAATTACAATCGAAACAACGGAAACTTTGCTCAGGATAACAGTCACGCCGGTAACGCTAACAGACCAAGACCACATTGCACTTACTGCGACAGACTAGGCCACATCGAAGAAAGATGTTACAGAAAACAAAACGACCTCGCAAAAAACGAGGTTGCTCACCCAGCGGGACAGGGCACGTTGGGGAAAATACCATCTCGCCCTGTAAACCTGGTGGAGACGACACCATCCGTGCCGTCAACATCTGCTTAAGTAACGAGCAAAAATCGCCTTCCGTTACCCTCTACTGTCCCCAGTTGAGTGGCCTCACCGAATTTTTAATAGACTCCGGCGCGGAAGTAAATATCGCCAAAATCAATGTTGTCTCTAACCCCTCGTTGATCAACAAGAGAGAGACGATCCAACTCAACGGGATCGCGGGTAAAACGGTCGCCACATTTGGGTGGATTAATGTCAGCCTATGTGGAACACCGACCACCTTCCACGTCGTAGGAGACGATTTCCCGACCCCGCAACACGCCCTCCTCGGGGCAGAATTTCTCGCGGATAATAAGGCGTCCCTAGACTGGTCGAAACGACTCCTCTCCTGGGACAACCAGACATACCCGTTCATCGACTGTGACACAATTTTCCTCGCTAAAAGAAGCAAGACCGTCGGGTTTGCTTGGGTGAAAAACCCCGAAGTCAAATCCGGTTATGTTCCGCGCATCGATTTAGGGGCAGGAATCTATTGCGGCCAAGTGGTCGCCCTCACTACCCATGGCATCACCAAGCTCATTATCCATAACTCCACACTCAAAGACCTTCTCGTGAAAGTTCCGACGGTAGAGGTAGAGGAGTACGATGAGGTCGACGGAGCATATTTAGTAGAAGCAACAAAATTCCACGACGCGTTCCCCGACGGGTACGATCCAAAGGGCACGGTGGATTTCACGTGCGAGTATTTATGCGACGGAAGGTCCCAACCGGGCGAATTCCTCCGGGACGTCTTCCAAATTCAAAAAACCAGTAGAGCGGACAAAGTAAAAGCATTATTGCGACTTGAGCATTTAAATTCCGAAGAGCGGGAAAGCGTCGAATCAATTATACACAACAATTCAGACTTATTCCAACTACCCAACGAGGCTCTAAATTTTGTCCCGGACTTCCACCATAAGATCGAAACGGTGGACGATCAACCGGTATTCACGCGTCAATATCGATTTCCCCCGATGCATAAGGACGAAATCACCAAACAAGTCGGGGAATTGGCGAAAAATGAAGTTATCTCTCCATCCTTGTCGCCTTACAGTTCTCCATTGTGGATAGTACCAAAAAAGGCAGACTCCCACGGGAATAGGAGGTGGAGGATGGTAATCGATTATAGGAATCTCAATGAAAAAACTATCGGGGACGCTTACCCCCTTCCCCAGATAAACGAAATCCTCGACCAGCTCGGAAGCGCCAAATATTTTTCGGTTTTTGATTTAGCGAGCGGTTTTCACCAAATAAAGCTCGACCCAAAGGACAAGCATAAAACAGCGTTCTCTACACCATTCGGGCACTACGAATTCAATCGTATGCCATTCGGGTTAAAAAACGCACCCGCTACTTTTCAGCGGCTAATGGACCGCGTTCTCGTTGGTCTTCAGGGGGTCGAGCTCTTCGTTTATCTGGACGACATAGTTATCTACGCTCGGTCGTTGAACGAACATAAAACTAAGTTCGATAAATTGGCCGTTCGTTTGCGCAAAGCCAATCTCCACCTCCAACCCGATAAGTGCGAATTTCTACGTCGCGAAGTGGGGTATCTCGGGCACGTGATCAGTGACCAAGGGGTCAAACCCGATCCAAAAAAAATCGAAGCACTACAAAATTATCCGGCTCCCACCACTCAAAAGAAAATCAAACAATTCCTTGGGTTGGCGGGATACTATCGCCGATTTATCGAAAACTTCTCGGGCATTTCAAAGCCCCTCACGAATCTTCTAAAAAAGGGGATTCCATTCAAATGGACAGAACCTCAACAAAAGGCCTTCGATACTCTCAGGGAAGCCCTTTGCAAGGAACCTATCCTGCAATACCCCGACTTCACAAAGCCGTTTAACGTCACTACCGACGCTTCGAACTATGCAATCGGCGGGGTACTCTCTCAAGGCGAAATTGGCAAGGATAAACCTATCGCTTACGCCTCTCGCACCCTGAATAAACACGAGTTGAATTACTCGGTTATCGAAAAGGAGTGCTTAGCGATCATTTACTGCGTGAACCACTTCCGCCCGTACATCTATGGCAGAAAATTCAATCTTCTCACCGATCATCAACCATTGGTGTGGCTGGACTCCGTTAAAGATCCGGCCAACCGCCTGGTTCATTGGCGGTTGAGTCTGGCTAATTACGAGTACAAAATTCGGTATAAACCGGGAAGCGCAAACAGCAACGCTGACGCACTTTCCCGGAACCCCCCCGTAACAAAGACCATCTTTGTTCTGACTCACAATCCAAAAAAGAAACGAAGGGTAGACTCTTCTGACGAATCCGGAGACGACCTCGCACCAGTTACTCCAAACGAACAAACTCCGAGACCAATGACTCGGCTCAGAAAAAGAAACACAGTTCCCGTCCCAAACGTACCATCAGTTTCCCAGTCAACATCCGATAACGTTCTTGTCCCAAAACCTTCTGCTCATTATAAACGAAAAATTAAAGAGCATACTAACTCAGATGCCGAGGCCGGAAGCCCTCAAGAAAAAAAAAGAAAAATCGCGACTGAGCCTTCCCCGAATATAGGAGGATCACGAGGTAACCTTATCGACGAGTCGATGTTAGGTAACTCGCCCTCTGACAATCGGGCCCCAGTCGATCCCAATGCTCAAAATAGAAAGTGGCAATCATTCAGGAAGCCCGTCAAACGAGCGGAACCGCGTGGAGCGATTGGCGCTCCTGGTGGTAGCAACGACGTCAACATTACCGGTGAAAGACCCGAAGATGTCGGTGCGCGGCCAGGACCGCCGATCGTTGTTCTAGACGACGATTTGCCGCTCGAGTTCGATGACTATTTCGAGGGATACGAAAGAGATGAAGCTCGGGACAAATTAGTATTAGAAGAAGTATCTTTATCTGACGGGTGCGATTCCGAAGACGAACCGGATCCATTGTCCGACTCGGGAAATCACGATCAAGATCCTCCTCGCTACCCTGAGCGCCTCGCCGGAGGGGCCTTGTCCATTCGAGAAATTCGCGATAACCTTTCCATGCAAAAAGGACATAAAATAATCTTCATTACAAGACAAGGGCTCCCTCTCGACTGTGGCGCAAAGGAATTGGCCTCTCTCGAAAGGTTCCCCAGGTTTGAGGACGTGTCCATTTTTAGAGCAAAATTATTCAAAGAAAAGGACTGCGTCGTAATCGCATTGCCAATAGTATTCCATTTAAGAGAGAACACCTCCTTCGACGACTTGGTGGACACTTTCGAATCCTTGCGTGACGTGATACGAGAAGAAGGGATAAACTCCATTAATATCGCTAAAACTAGCGTAATCGGCGGATTAAACTGGGCCGACATCAAGAAAACACTTGTTCGAACTTTAAACGACGTGCCGATAGAAATAACTATATGTCAGCAAATGATCCGGTTCCCGTCTGCGCAAGAGCGGATCGAAATTATTGTCGAGAAACACGCTTCCCCCGTCGGTGGACACAAAGGGGTTAACAAAACTTACAAACGTATTAGAGAAAATTTTTACTGGGAAAACATGAAATCACAAATTCAAGAGTATATCGCCAGATGCCGAAATTGCCAACTGAAGAAACTTGTCAGGGTTAAAACTAAACAACCAATGGTTATCACCGACACGCCGGGGCGTTCTTTCGACAAAATTTCGATGGATATCGTAGGGCCGCTCCCACTCACTAGTAAGGGAAACACTTATATTCTGACAATGCAGGACCTCCTGACCAAATGGTCAATTGCCGCCCCGTTAGAGAGGACAACGGCCGTCGATATCGCCGACGCTTTCATAGATCATTTTATTTGTCAACACAGCGCTCCGAAAGCAATTCTTACCGATCAGGGCCGTAATTTTCTCTCAGGTCTAATGAAGTACGTAGCAAAGATCTGGCGTATAAAATTATATCAGACCACTGCCTTTCACCCACAAAGTAACGGGTCCATCGAACGCTCTCACCACGTTCTCGCGGAATATATCAAACAATACATAGACGAAAGTAACGAGTGGGATACATTGTTAAGAAAATGCATGTTTTCATATAATACCAGTCAACACGAAGGGACCAAATTCACCCCTTTCGAACTAGTTTATGGGCATCTGCCTAGGCTCCCATCGGCGCACAAACACGTCGAAGAAGAATCAGACCCTACTTACGCCGAATACCTCGAGCACCTCTTCACCACCATCGACCACCTCCAAGGTCGTGCCCGCGAGAACCTCATTGCTGCCAAGGAAAAATCGAAACGCTATTACGACCGAAAAATAAACCCGCAACAATTTGACGTCGGCGACGTAGTACTGATGCTGAAGGAGCCTTGCAAAGGGAAATTCGGCGATCAGTATACGGAACCGTGCGAAATCATCGAAGTACTTTCCGGCGGAAATCTGAAAATCCTCTATAAAGGAAAACCGAAGATCGTACATGCTAACAAATTAAGAGGAACTCGACTCCCTCTCGAGTAATTAATAATCGAGATATCCTCTCGTTCCAGACCATGTTCGGACTAATATTCATACTACTCTTGGCGCACGAAGGCTCCTGCATGCTGGGTTATGATTGCGCCGGGTCGAACCTCAATGTCACGACAATCTCGTTGAATCATGTCGGGGAATGCAACGCTCCGCTCAACACCCCAACGTCTATGGAAACTTACATTCAACTACTCCAGCTGTCCGAATTCTCTCACACCGAGGTCATACAGTGTCGCGTCGAAATCGACCGGACTGTGTACTATTGCGGCATGAGTTCACACGTATCCATTGTCCAAAACGGTCGGCAAAATTACCTGCAAGAACTAGACGAGCGCGGGTGCCGTCATCTTCAAGAAACGGGAATCCTCCAACTCAGCCCCTCCAGCGTCATAGTCGGAATCCGGAAAAACAGCACGACAAACCGGGCAATCACACTCGGCGGGAAAATCACAAACAACGGTGGGTGCAGAGGAACCCAATACAGCGACGCTTTTGGAAGCTGGGACGGAGTTATCATCCAAGCCACCGTCAAAATCATAGTCACCAACTATCAAGCGGACGTGAACCTAATTAACAACAAGGTTCTCCTTCAGTCAGGAACGCATTGCCCTTTATCCGACGGCACATGCTTGGACGTCGAGGGTAACTCGGCCTTCTGGTCCACGGAACCCTTAGACTCGTGCCAGTTCGACCGTTACGACGTTCTCTTCGAGGGATTCGCAACGAAATACCAAAATTCAGATCCCACAACAAATGAACCAGATGTCTTCTCACTCACGACTCAAGAAACCACTTTCGCCTTAGCGGCCAAATCGGAAAAGTACCTTTGCGGGTACACCCTCATCAGAACAGAACATCCAAAATTATTTATCCTGGAAACTCAGAAAGGAAAAACATTCGCAGAAAGGAAACAAATCTCGGTTAACAACTTGGACATCTTCTCCTACATGAATTCGAAATTTATATACGTCGAAAAGCATCTCCGAAATCAACTGCAGAATTTATACAGAGACGTCGTCATCCAACGCTGCAACCTGGAACGGCAAGTCATTCAAAATGCACTCAACATTGCTTCGGTACTCCCCGAAAAATTCGCAAGAACTATCATGAAATCTCCCGGTTACATGGCTATCGTCTTAGGAGAAGTCGCACACATCATCAAGTGTACGCCAGTCGACTGCAGAGTCCGTCACACATCCGCGTGTTATAACGAGCTACCCGTTACATATCGTAACGAGTCACGGTTCCTATCGCCAGTTTCAAAAATCCTACTCAAGACTGGCTCACAAATCGAGTGCGACCCTCTATTGCCGGCGCTATACAATATCGATAATAATTGGTATCGATTTAGCCCGCAAGGCATACCGGTCGCCGCCCCGCAAGAGTTGCTCCCGACGTCGCAACCTACCTGGAATTATAACCCGATTGGAAACCTGGCAACCTCCGGCATCTATACAATGGAAGAAGTTAATCAACTTCGGGACAGAATCATGTTCCCCGCCGAAAAGGTCGCCTTGCTCAACACCATCGCTCGGGGTTCCGCGGGATATTCGATAGCAAGTGGCTCCATCGCCTTACACAATCTCCTCAACCCCGAAACCATCGAACAACTTACTGCAAATACGCTGAATAAGATGTGGCACGGTTTGGAGAAATTCGGAATCGTTAGTGCGGGATTCTTCGCAATTGCCTTTATTTTCACGATGATTAAAGCGATCATCGACATAATTATTCAAGGATATACTTTACATTCGCTCTATGGGTGGAGCGTCACGCTCGTAGGGGCAATATGGAGTTCGTTCACCCATTTACTAACCACGCATCACTTCAAAAAGAACAGTCGACGTGAAAACGAATACCGCGTGGCCCGAGGGCACGAACTTACGGAGATCGTCACTCAACAACCGAGGCCGACGCCATCGAGAAGGAGGCTTTCCGGCGTAGACCCTGTCCTGTTGGATCGCCTAACAGCCGGTTCTCAGCCCGTCGACACTTAGGCCTCGAACTTCTCCGGGGAGGTGTTACGTCCTAGGGTCTACCCCCTCGTCGACGACTAACGACGACTTTCGAAATCAATCCCGAAGCCCATACTATAGATATATAAATTTTATTGTGCACACTTACATATACATATACATACGCATACATACATATACATACATACATATACTTGTACGCATAAAGATATGCACGTTCTTCGAGTTCGAACCGGCGAAGACACTTGAGCGCGCCCGCTATTGAATTCGTAAACGAGAGAGAAGGAAAGAGATATGCCTACTCGGTATATACTCCCGGGGTAACAGGAGCTCCACGTGGCTTACCGCCGCGCTCGCATCCGTTAAAAATATCCGATACACAAAAGCTCGCGAGATGAAGTCATCACAATTTCTTTCTCACGCGAGCGGAGAAGTGTTTTGCTGACCACCCTTATCAGCAAAAGTCTCCAGACGATATCCGATGGCTTCATCCGGTGCTGGCGCGATCTCACGAGTGCGGTACGACCCCCTGAGAAAATTAACTTTCGTACACTCACGATAATCAGTTTTGGCAATAGCCCATTTATGAAATATCCGATCAACAAATTCCTACCTGCAATATTCGGTCCTCCGTACCGCGGTCGTGGATACCGTCGTGGATACCACCGCTCCGCAAACCCGTAACCTCAAAATTTGTTCATGAAAAATTATAACCAGGTAGACCTACACTCCACTGTCAAACATTTTCACCTGATTTATCTCTTTAGAACTCGGAAGGTCATCATCCCGCAACAATCAGCTGTCAAATCAACGACCAATTAACCAAGGTTAGTTGATCGTTGATATTCCAATAAACGAACATGGTACGCGCCGTAATTATAAAAAGAGTAAAAATAAGGGTAATCGATGCATAACTAATTCCTATTAGATATCCAACGATTTCAACGGGAATACAGGCGTATTTCTCCATAACGCAAGATAAAAAAAATTAAGCGAGCGAAAGACTACAATCTATAGAAAAAGTAAAGTATATGGAGCGCAACATTGTACCTACGCTCGAGAAGTCACTCCCGAAGACGGCCGCTTATCTGAAGGAATCGTATTACACCCTCGAGTCGCGCGACGCACGTATATGCGCGCGTATGTGTCAACCATGGCCAAAACTGCTTAGTTGCAATCACGTCATTTTTTCTCTCTCTCGGGGTGCCTTCTCGGGGTGTTTATTTAAGAGCGCAAGATTGTAACGCGCTCAGTTCTCGATCTCTCATCAGTCCACTGCGTCTCTCAATCCGAGGAGGACCTTTGTAAAACGTCGCAAGGCTAAAATCGTCACTTTTTCTGTAAACCATTTTGTTAACCCTTTACGGAGATACTTCCGCGCTCATTTTTATTCACAATAAACTACAAGTGTGCACATCATACTCCGCATCACTCATAATCATTTTCGGCTCCTTCGCGTTTATCGGTAAATACTCTTTATTTATTTCCGCCGCCGATTTCCAACATTTTTCTTCCGGGTTTTACCGCAAATTTCCAAAAACCGGCTACTAAATCCTTTGGTTCGTGAATTCATCAGCAGTTCTCTTTTGGTTCTTGACAATTTTTTTGGGGTTCATCATCTGCTCTCAACCACCTGCGCTGTTACGATAAGCGCGGGTAATCCTGATTTCTGCCTTCCGAGCCTTACTATTCGGCACGTCGGCACAGGATACCCTCTCATCCCTCGCAACCACTGCGCCTACCAAATCGGCGCGTATTGCGACCCCTTATTCTTCGCCCTCCGCGCCTTGTAAAATCGGCACGGAGCGTAGAATTCCTTCCACCACCTACAGTGAGCAGATCCTGATCCCCGCGAAAATTGTTAAGATGTTCGAGTACCATGCCTAAGCGCCGGGCCGGCAGGGCGTTCCAAGTTCGCAAGGCGAAAGCCCTCCTGTACCAGGCCCAGAGTCAGAGAACCGGCAACGAAAATACACCGAACAGCCGTATTGTGATAACCAGTCGCGGTTCACCCTCCGCGTCAATTAGCGTTGTGTCCGTCACCACCGGTCTTCCAACCCCGGCAACCGTCACCGAATCGGGCGAGCTTTCGGACGTGTCGACAGACTCCGCACCGTCAACACCTGGCGGATCCACCTACGTGGTACGCCACATCTCTTTCACGAATTTTCCAAAGAACGCACCGGTCGCGGTGGTAAGCCCGACCCCTCGCCCCGCCGTCGCCTCTACAGCTGAACCGCCTACACCACCGGCACCGATCGTACCTGCAGGCGTCGAGACGGTAACCCTCGACTAGGGGTGAGTAAAATAACGGTATTCCCCCCCCTTTTTTTTACTTTTTTTCTCTTTCATTTTACTCGTTCGTTCCCCGAATCACCTACGATTATTTCGCGTACACGGGTTCTTCTCCCAAGAGGGAAGATCTCCCCCTCTTAAAGGTAAGGATCCAACATAGACTTACACGTCGGTTCCCCGTGTTCTTCTCCGATAAATCCGGGAATTCAACCACCCGACGTAACAGGTTCATAATTTCACAGCAAGTGCGACACAATGCGAATAGTAGACGGTTATGCATGCGTACTGGTAAAACAGGGTGATAAAGATTCCTCGGTGGTAGTACAGTGCATTTCACGATACCCTCAACTCTAGAGAGATCTGTATTATGCGGAACCTTACACTCATCGCCGACATATACTTTTGGATGCCCTACAGGGTACTTTCCAAATTTACAAATATACGGGTAAAGGGAGCAGACGTCAACATAACGTATTTGCTCCATATCGTTTGCGTCATATAGTGTTACCATATTCTCTGTACGGCCACCAAAAAAAGCATCGCGGGGGTCTAGGGGGTCTGTTCTAACCAAAGGGTGGTTACATAGAAAAGAGCTCATTCGCGTGTTTTCTTTTATCATTTGATCATACTCGCATTCCCAAATTTCTTTCAAGTTATGATTACCCGAAAGGATTCGATTACGTATGATGACTGTTTTCTCAAAGCGTTCATGCATAGACAAACCATCGCTTTGTTTCAGATCTCTGTTTGTGGGGTAACAGCGCAAACAACCGTGCCAATAACATCCATGAAACTGTAACACATGTGATATACCGTTAGTTTCGTAGTACCCATCAACTAATAAGTTTTGAGGTAGTTTAAATTCACGACCTCTACACGCGTGTACTATAGGGTGTCCGAGAACATGCTCCATCCAAACTAGCCATGCAATTGCTTTTTTTGACTGATTATGAGCCCATCTATAACCGCCTGTTGGTATAATACTGTTTTTGCAAGGAGTCTGGTGTAGGTGGTAAACGAATAATAAGTACGCCGGTGGTGCGAGAAAAATAGTGAGGAATTTATTGTTCCGCTGTTCTATGTTAAAGTACAGTATTTGCCCGACAATTAGTGCGATTAAGCCCGATGATGAAAATGGCGAGTAGACCCGGTGTTCGTCGAGCACGTGCGAGACGAACAAGATGGACGACCGAAGCGTGCTCGTGAGAAAGAACCCGATGACTTTTAGAGATATACCGTTAAAATGAGTCCGAGAGAATGTTCCGTTAAATGCGCAGAGTCCGTGTAATGATTTGAACCGAAAATGAATAAGAGAACCCGAATTTGATACCGAAAACTGGTGAGAAGGTGAGATGCAGTGATTAGCCGTATTGCACGCTTCAGCGACCGGATCAAGACTGCGGCATCAATCATGGAGATCGATGATGAAGCCCCGCGCACATGCGCGGTGTGCTTCCCCGGTCCCGTGCTAATTACTGCCCAGGAGGTGGCGACGCCCCCCGTGAGCGCGTGAAACGAGCACCCGGCTGCTCTAATTGCACGCGCCCAAAATGTCCGAACCCGCGAACTGGCGACGCCAGCGGCGGAGCGCGAGAGCCCGGCCCGAATTCTCTCGCGCTACCGTCGAGGCCTCGCTCAATCCTGAACAAATACCTATCGTGTTATCTTTCAAAAAGTTTTTACGATAAATACGAAAACAAGCTGATGCTATCGTTGTACTTTCATCAAAAGGGCACACACGGCCGCTCGTCATAAACATATCACGAAAAACCATACAAGCGCGTCTCAGTATCGTTACATCGTCCCGACAATAGTTAACTATTTCCTTTGCAAAGTCAAAAATATAGCCGTTTTCTTTTGATTGCCGATACCACGTCATAAGCTTTTGCGAAACAAACGAAAATGCACAACCAGCCTTTGTGACATTTGCTCCCACGCCCGCGCCAGCTTTTGAGTGAAACTGGCCCCGCGTAGTCGACCCCCGAGAAGAGAAACGGCCTTGCCGGCGTAACCCGTGAGATTGGCAACTGACCCATTAGTTGCTGTGCCTTGAGCGCCCGGAAGCGCGCGCACCGCACGCAACGCAAAATGTATGAGCGTACTGGCCCACGCCCGCCGATGATCCAGCAGCTCTGCCGTAGATAAGCCAAAGTGAGTTGAGTCTCGCCGTGGAGAGTGCGCTCGTGGGCATCAGCGATGAGAAGTGCCGTAAGTGGTGAGTCCCGAGGGAGAATGACTGAGTGCTTGCAATCAGGTTGTAAGGCTGAGTGCTTCAGCCGTCCTCCCACCCTGAGAATGCCTTGATGATCTATGAAGCCCGTTAATCGCGTGATCGGATGCGATTTCGGGAGAGTGTAGCCCGATGTGAGTGTTTTAAGCTCTGAAGTGAAGTATGCTCCCTGAATGGCTTTCACCCAATAAAGCCGTGAGTTCTCCAGGTCTCCCGGTGTGATGTTGGCTGAACCCGATGTACCGTCGCCCGCTCTTTTCAGGTTTGTAATCACCTTGAAGAGCCATGAGGTGATTCGCAACAACCGTGTGAGAGATGAGTATTTCAAGATGAGATCGTAAACCGGTGAGGGTGATGTTGCGAGTGAGAGTGTAAGACCTGGCCGCTCTTCGAGCGCCGCTGCGTCCCCCGTCCCGATGCGATGAGTTGGCCAATGGAATGAGTCTTTGGCTAACCAGTGAGGCCCGTCCCACCATGATGAATGTCGCGCGAGTTGTGAGATGGTTAGCCCCCGTGATGCGCAATCCGCTGGATTGTCCCGACCCGGTGTGAATCTCCATTGGGCCCGTGGCACGAGCTCCTGTGCCAGTGATACCCGATTCCGAACAAAATCCTTCCACCGTGAAGGATGAGAAGTGACCCAAGTGAGCGTTACCATTGAGTCCGTCCATAGGTATACCCGTGAGTCATCAAGGCCCAGCACGTTTTGCACGTGGTGTGTGAGTTTAGCAAGCAGCACCGCTGCTGCGAGCTCCAACCGAGGAATTGTGAGCCGTTTGATCGGTGCGACCTTAGTCTTAGCGCAGACTAGTGAGACCGTTGTTTGATTACCCGCGCCCGAAACCCGAACGTACACAGCTGCGCCCATTGCTAGTTGAGATGCATCCGAAAACCCGTGTAGTTCGACCGATGTACCCGTCGCGATGTTGAGCCACCGCGGTACCGAAACCGTCCCGAGATGCGATAGTTCCTGCCGAAACGCGACCCAAGAGTTGCGAACTTCCGTTGACACAAGGTCATCCCAATTTAACTTTTCTAACCAAAGCCTTTGTAAGAGAACTTTGGCCCGAATCGTTACCGGTGAGAGAAAACCCAATGGATCGTATAATTGTGCGATCTCCGAGAGAATGATGCGTTTCGTGATCCCGTCCCCGGCTGTGTACTTGTGAACCGTGAATTTGAACACGTCCGTGTGAGGAAGCCATGCGAGACCAAGGACTTTTGTCTCCCATTCTTCAAATACCCGAGCGTTTTCCGTTGATGAGGTCGCTCCGACCGCCGTGAGAAGCTCCGGATGATTGCTCTGCCACTTGGCCAGAGGAAAGCAGCCCGCTGTACAAATCCCGATGAGTTGCTCCGCTTGCGTGATGAGATCTGCGAGCTGGTCAGCACCGCCGTAAATATCGTCCACATATCGCCCCTTTGTAAGAGGGGCGACAGCTTCGGGATATTTCCCGCCCTCGTCTGTAACCAGTTGATCCAGGGCCCGTCCCGCGAGAAATGGTGCTGACCGAGTACCGTAAGTGACCGTGGTGAGATGGAATGAAACGACCCGCCCGCCCTCGTCCACCCATAAAATGCGTTGTAAGTCCCAATCACTTTCGTGAACCCGAATTTGCCGGAACATCTTAACGATGTCGGTCGCGAAGACGAAACGGTGTCGTCTGACCCACAAGAGAACGTCCGAAATATCTCGCTGCAGTTTCGCGCCCGTGTGCAGAATGTCGTTAAGCGAAATTCCCGAATCTGTATTGCACGACCCGTTGAATACAACACGTAACTTTGTGGTAAGCACCCCGTGGTGCGGCAAGTAGTAAATGGGCCCGAGCGGGGCGTGATTGCCCGAGACTCGAGTCATGTGCCCCAATGATTCGTATTCCCCGAGAAACGTGTCGTAGAGGCCCTTGTAGCTTGAATCCCGATTGAGTTTGCATTGTAGTCGATGGAGACAGGAAGAAGCTGTGTGAAAAGACCCGCCCAATGTCCCCGATGCGGATTTAACCGGCAATCTGACGACGTACCGCCCGTCTGAGTTCCGTTTGTGTGTCGTCAAGAAATGAGTCTCACATTCCTGCTCGTCAGGAGTGAGGTGCGATTCGCCCGAGCCCGAGACTTCTTCCTGTACCCAAAACTGTGTGAGGAGATCCTGAAGCTCCTGATACCCGTGATCCACTGCAGCGTGATGAACCAACCCGGCTGACTGTTGAGAAGAGTCCATAGGACCGAGAACGATCCACCCGAAAACCGTATTCTGTGCAATCGGTGTGCCGTGAGGCCCCCGCTTGATCTGCTCCCGAATGAGTTGCCCATAGATGTCAGCCCCGAGAATTAAATCGATGGACCCTGGTGAGAGAAATTCCGGGTCTGCAAGTGGAAGACCTTGCAGATGAGAAAGTGAGATGTTAGGAGGTGTAAATGAAGGGAGAGTAGGCATTAACTTTGACAAAATGTGAGCTTTTATTGAGACAATGTCCGATGAGTGCATAGACCGAAGCTTTACGCTAACCACCCCGCGCGTGTGGCCCGAATGCGTCCCGCCAATCCCGATGATCGGTATTACCGATGCTTCCCGGTGAAGCTTGAGTTGCTGCACGAGAGAAGCAGTGATGAATGTGATCTCCGCGCCCGTGTCGATCAACATTCGTACCCGGTGAGAAGCCCCGTGTGGTGTGATGAGGTTAGCTTGACCCGTTGCGAGAAGAACTGCCGGCCTGGCAGCTCCCGAGGCGGACAAAGTTAATGCCCCGTTGTCTCATGCGGAGCTTGATGAGGATGGTCCCGCCGTAGAGGCTCCCGATGCCTCGCCCGACTTGACCGAACGTGATGGTGCAGGAGTGCTCCCGTCCCGACTCCACCCGACGTGGATCATGGTGTGATGCTTCCGTTCGCACTCCTTGCACTTCGTCGTCGCCTGGCACGACGACACGTTGTGCCGACCCAAGCAATTAAAGCACAGCCGCAAGGACTGCACCTTTTCCCGCCGATGCTCGTTGGTGAGCTCCCGAAATTTGGGGCAGGCGACGATGAAGTGCGCCTGCTGGCAGAGCGAGCATGATTGCTGGCTCCCCGTTGTTGCCGCATGAGCCCTTGCTGACGGCCTTGAGGATGTACCCGGTGCTGATTTGCCCGATCCCGTGTTGCTTCCGCTCCGAGAGTGAGGAGGACCCGTGGAGACAGCAGAGCCCTCAAGAGCCCGAGCCCGATTGGTGAGGAACGCCCGCAATTCTGCCAATTTTGGCTGAGTTGGTGATTGGCCCGCTTTTGTTTCCCAGGCGACGCGACTCGAGGTGTCGAGACGTCGCGTGATCGCATACTCGAGAACCCAGTCCCAGTAGTCGATAGGTGCCCCCAGAACCCGGAGTGAGTTGTACGCCTCCGAGACGTCGTGGATGAGAGTGCGAAGATCCCGTGCAGAGTTTGGTGAGATGACCGTTGTGCGAAAAATGCTGTCCAGGTGAGAGCGGATGAGCACCCGTGTGTCGTTGTACCGATCCGAGAGAATCTCCCAAGCCGTTGCGAAAGATTCGGCTTCTATTGCGAGGCTGGCGATGAGTTTGGCCGCCTCTCCCGATGTGGCCGTCCGCAAATAGTGCATACGCTCGACATCAGTGAGCGATGCGTTGTCCCGAACCAGAGATGTGAATAGATCCCGAAATGAAATCCAGGCTGAAAAGTCCCCGGTGAATGTGGGTAGAGAGATCTTCGGAAGATTCTCCCTCCCGATGGCTGCAGCGCCGCCCGATGTGGAAGCTCCCGTTGAGGAAGGCTGAATCTCGTCCCGAAACCGAGAAAGGATTGAGGTGATGCGCTGGTGCAGGTGGAACGCCTGCGAATATACGTCCCCGGTGACGTATGCTCCCGATAAGAACGCTGGCGTGCACGACTCCGAGATCGCGTCGTGCACCTGTGAGAATTTGCTCCACAGCTCCGTCGACTGTACCCGCAAATTGTCGAGCTGTGAAGGGGTGAAATCCCGTGCGACCGCCTGAGTCACCGTAGTGAGCAGTGACTCCAGGAGTTTTACCCGAGCGTTCTGTGTCGCCACCTTGAGCTCGAGCGGTCCCGTTGCCCGATTACCCGCTCGAGGTGGGTTCCGTGTGCCCGGTGACGGTTCCCGGCTGCCCGATCGAGAATTATCCCGTGAGCGTGAGGTCAAATCCCGATTGCCCGCGTCCAGCTCCTGGAGTGAGGCTGCGGGGGAGACGTCCCGCCGCGGTGAGGAGGATCCCGGTGGTCCCGTTGGAGGAGCGACCTCGTGTCCCGTGGGGACGAGGAGGACCCGATGCTCTTCGCCCGGCTCCGCTTTTGGGTGTGAGGATTCCCCGTCCGACATGTTACCTGTTGAGCGCAACCGAATGATAGAACCGGCCGAAAATGCGAGGTATCCGATCCAAATGAGAAAGGGACCCAATTGCTCCCAAAGAATTGCGTGGAGCCCAATAACCGACAAAAATCCCCAAAAAAAACCGGAGGATATTGTCCCGTAGTATGAATGCTGCAGCCCGTAATTTTTGTACAAGCCCGAAATGCTTGAAGAGACGAGGTGGCCCCGAACCCGCCCGACCCGCGCCACCTGTCACCGTTAATCCCGAAAGTGCACAGAATACCGATAAAGCACCCGCGAATTTGTCCAAAATTCGATAACGGAACGTCACTATAAACCCGAATGCGAAGTGTCACTAATCACTGCTAGAACCCGTGAGAAATGTCCGTTGATTTTGCCCGAAGTCACTGGCCACTCCCGAAAAGTGCCCAAGATTGCCCAAAAAGGTGTGAAAAACCGAGTACTTGCCCGTAACGGTCGTGAGAATTGTCCATGCATTGAGTTTAGCCGATGAGTTGCCGCCGAATGTCCGAATCCCGTGGAAAACCGATAAATTACCGGTGCGCGGTAATGTGACCGTTACTTTACCGCCCGTGACCCGATGCCAGTGACTGATTACCGACTGCGCAGCGCCGCGCCGCGCCGCGCGGTGAGCGTCCCGAGAATGAGAGCCGAGATCGACGCCAATGTTCCCGCGCGCCGAGAGTGAGAGAGAAAGCGCTACCGCTGAGCCCGCGACCGCACACTTGCTTCACTTCCCGCACTGATGTCCATTTTCCCAAATAAATTGATGAATAAAGTTTGCGAAAAAACTCACCCGATGTGAAGACTCACTGAGAAAAAACCCGTTGAGATCGAAGAATCGATGAGAGTGCACGGTCGATGACCAAGATGGCCGCCCGTTGAGCTCGAACCACGTGCGAACCACGCCGTGGAGACGAGAATGTTCGAAGTCCCGTTGAGATGCGATGCGCCGTGAAAAACCCGTTGAAACCGTTCTCACTGAATTTTCACTCACTTTTTACACCCACTCCGCGCGCACTTACCACCAGATCCGGCTCGAAGGACCAAAATGTTTTTGCAAGGAGTCTGGTGTAGGTGGTAAACGAATAATAAGTACGCCGGTGGTGCGAGAAAAATAGTGAGGAATTTATTGTTCCGCTGTTCTATGTTAAAGTACAGTATTTGCCCGACAATTAGTGCGATTAAGCCCGATGATGAAAATGGCGAGTAGACCCGGTGTTCGTCGAGCACGTGCGAGACGAACAAGATGGACGACCGAAGCGTGCTCGTGAGAAAGAACCCGATGACTTTTAGAGATATACCGTTAAAATGAGTCCGAGAGAATGTTCCGTTAAATGCGCAGAGTCCGTGTAATGATTTGAACCGAAAATGAATAAGAGAACCCGAATTTGATACCGAAAACTGGTGAGAAGGTGAGATGCAGTGATTAGCTGTATTGCACGCTTCAGCGACCGGATCAAGACTGCGGCATCAATCATGGAGATCGATGATGAAGCCCCGCGCACATGCGCGGTGTGCTTCCCCGGTCCCGTGCTAATTACTGCCCAGGAGGTGGCGACGCCCCCCGTGAGCGCGTGAAACGAGCACCCGGCTGCTCTAATTGCACGCGCCCAAAATGTCCGAACCCGCGAACTGGCGACGCCAGCGGCGGAGCGCGAGAGCCCGGCCCGAATTCTCTCGCGCTACCGTCGAGGCCTCGCTCAATCCTGAACAAATACCTATCGTGTTATCTTTCAAAAAGTTTTTACGATAAATACGAAAACAAGCTGATGCTATCGTTGTACTTTCATCAAAAGGGCACACACGGCCGCTCGTCATAAACATATCACGAAAAACCATACAAGCGCGTCTCAGTATCGTTACATCGTCCCGACAATAGTTAACTATTTCCTTTGCAAAGTCAAAAATATAGCCGTTTTCTTTTGATTGCCGATACCACGTCATAAGCTTTTCGCGGTCGTTCTTACTCATCGTTTCAGGCGAATAGTAATCTATAGTTGGTAATTCACCAACATAATTCTGATTTTCGGGTTTGTTAAATAAATGAGGGAATATACCTTTTGCTATTGGTCCTGTAAGGCCGAAAGCTTTCGGTAAAGCACTCAGCGGCATGTGAAAGTAGTTTAAGCTGTCGAGAAATACAAGTTTTTCAAGGCGCATAGAAATTATTTTGGTGCCATTCATTATTAAAGAGGGCAGTTGTGTTTTTTTTTCTTCAATTAGATATCGCAAAATAAACTGTGCGTCAAAACCACCGGCGTTGTGTGCTATACAAATAGTGTGCGAAAAACCTTTGACTTTTTGCATTGCTAGGTTGACTAACGAGCCTACAGGGTTATACCGAAAGATAAATTCGCGTTGCCCGCAATATACACAGGGCTCCGAAATATTGTTGTTACTACTGCAAAATGCACAGACACGCTGTGATACACATAAATTAGGAACATGCAAACGTGTAGATTCAGCACCACGTACAGGCGTGCATTGCTGTGTTTCGAAATCGTAAAAAATGAAAAGTACTTTTCCTTGTTTTTCAAATAAGTGTACAGGTCTCATGAAACAAAGATGATTGTCTACCTGCACGCTTCTACATGTCTTGCAAAAAGCTGTTCCACATAAATGCTTCTTTTTTTCCGCCGGTCTTACAGTTTTGAAGCACACGGTACAACGCTTGACCGTAGCGCAAACACTGGTTTTAGCTTTTTTTTTCCCGGGCAAGATAACTGAAACGTGATTATTAAAGCAGGCTATACCATAAAATTCTCGTTCACAATCATTGCATTCTATAATGTTATTTGAAGCAGTATCACACGGAGGCGTAGTGAAGCAACGAGGGCATTTTTTTTTTTACATCGGTGATCAAGACGTCTGCACTGAGCGTTACAAGATGAGCAGAAATCTCTGCACCCCACAGCCCCTCTAAGATTCAGGATCGGTTGAAAATGATTCGATCTTTCATAATACAAAATATTCAATGTGTGCCGAATGGTACCCCGCAACTCTAAAACCTGATGTGTACCATCGAATAAAGGTTCTGCGCGCCGACCCAGGGTCAAAAATTCGTAAACAATGATTGCAACACTGTCTTGAGCCAGATAATTTTGATAACGAGTGATTTCATATACGCCGGCGCCACGTAACGGAATAGTAATACCTGCTGCGTTAGTCAGTTCCGTTGCCTCTAACAGCTGCATAGAGCCATTAAGCTGTCTTATTTTTTGCCATTTAGTGTGTAAAGCACCGGTGCGTATTTCACCCCGTTCAGCATACGCAAGAGCCGTTACTAATGATCGTGGTAAACACAGGTTATCATTATTTCTAATTGTCAGAATGGATTTTTTAGCAACATCCTCATGGGTTAGCCCTTTTCTACCCGACCCTTCAACACCTTTGACAATACATGTTTTAATTTCAAATTTTTCAGTAATATCGAGTGATGCCGCGCTTTGAGCTATACTAGTTATCAGGTCCCATATATCAGCGAACGTACAATCCCGCACAGGTCTGAAGGATAACCACGCAGATCCCTGCGGTAAACTATCTGATGAAAACGACATCCCCACGAAATCTTCACCGTTGCAGGAGCCTGTTATGAACGTTAAAAGATCGCGAAACGCTCCTTCTAACCAGTGTAACACGTTACACCCTGGTGGTGGCGGTACAATCCGTGCTATTATTTCCTTGCCTCGTACTTTGAATCGCTTAAAATAACGTCTTGAATCAGCCAGAAGTTCAATACGTATACCGGGTGGGCGTACATCACCAAAAGCATCGTCTTGATGCGCACCACCGCCTGTTTGTATTTCTGAAAAAAGAACATATATTAAAAACTGTAACAGGCCAATACTCTTAACGGTTTCTCTTGTCAGTCTTTGTTATTATATTACAAATACCTACGGTCAATAGCATGATTAGTAATATTAGATCCAGAAGGCATCAAATTAAAGTCTCGCTTGTGTCACAACCTGTTATGTAAAAAAGGCAACCTTATTTCTCTGTTGAATCTGTTCATAAAAATTAATATTTACCAGTATTGTTAGAAGAGGACGCATTGCTGTGCAAATTATTATCAACTGCAAGCTGTTCAAGCAACGCTTCAGCACACAAACGGGTTTCTCGTTCTTCTTCTTCGGTTTGTTGTGTGAGATCAACTTCTATAGGATACACCCAAGCCTGATTTTCACGGTGATCAAAATACACATCTCTTATATTGTTTTCGAACTGCGTTGTTTGGGCCTGTTCGTCATCAGCAGCGTTAAGAGTGTGCAAACCCTCACCTCCACAGTGTTGTGCCCGTACATCGCACTCCTAAAATAAAGAGTATATAAATTAAGCGTTCTCAGCATAAATGCATCGACGGCGAAATACCGACGTTCTCGAACGAGCGCATCGACCCTCGATGTCACCATCGAAACTTCGAGAAAGAATATCACGCCATATTGTCGCGAGAGGGGGAAAAACCCCGAGTCTATAAATTTACCAACTAACCAAAATTCGACAGTCTTTGACGAGAATTGTAACGATTGGTCTCGAGGCAATAAAACCTCGAATTTGTAACTTCTTAAATAAACTTATTGTTAACTTGTTGTAAAAGTATCGAGTTGGAGTTCAGCTCTTTTGGCCTAAATCCCTTAAATACTCGTCCTTGATAACTCGTCCCTTCGCGACGGTCTTCGCGGACACAACATTGGTGGCAGCGGTGGGATTGCCACTACTCGAGAAACCCGACACGTCTACGATAGTCAAACGGAAGGAATTCAAATTGCTGAGGAGGACCGATAATTCTAGAAAAGTCGATATATCGAACGGACGTTCGATCACCGATCATCGCATCCAAGGCAGACCGATCTACGTCAAGATTCAACCCAAAATACGACTGGAGCTGGAGCGGAAGAAATTCAACACGACAACAAATCCGAACATCATGTTAGCGATCATCTTACTGTAAGTGACGGAACATTATTAAATAACATTGTAATCCGCCAAAGCCAGTTCGTATATAAAAATTTATATGTCAGACGACGAGTACGCTGAACGTCTCAAATTACCAGGCGTAAGCACTATTTCGCGTTCGCTCAATTCATTTTTCGACGATAAACTCGACTACAATCGCGAAAGAAAAAACGAAATCACCTCGCAAAGCAGAAGGCGACGAAGTAGCGCCCAATCTTTAAATCGATCTCCGACATCGGAAGACGATTATTTAGACGCGGAAAATACGCCGGAAAATTCGGTAGTAGAAACAACAGATCCTTTAGTATCAACAATGGTTGAAACAGTAAATTTAGACACAACGGGAGATAATCAGAATTCCGGAAATCCCGGAAATAGTCGAAATAATAATCCCGGAAACCCTGGAAATAATGGCGAAAATAATAGAGGAAATAGTTCTCAAAATTCCTCTCCAAATCACTCGCGAACTAACAGACTTCGAGGCTCAATGTCTCTTAAAGAAGCGCGTAGTTTAATTCCTCGATTCGACGGTTCAAAACCGGAAGAAGCGCGAGAACTTGTAGACTCTTTCGCTCATGTCAATAAACATATTTTAGAAGAGGACCAAGAGATTCTCCTAGAATCAGTGTTAACTACTAAATTAACTGGTAAAGCTCGAGCAGAAGTACGATATAAAAATATTCCAGATTTTGAAACGTTTAAATCCATTATGTTAGAAATATTCTGCGGTACGAGAACCGTAGGAGCCCTTCAAACAGAGCTGTATTCTTGTCGACAGAAATTTAACGAATCAGTAAAAGAATTCGGAAGAAGAATAGAAGACACAATGATGGAATTAATCGATGCAAGCATAAAAAAGCACTCGACAATGATCGAACAAATGGCGGTAGAAAAACACATACGCGAAGTAGCCCTTTCGAGTTTCACTCAAGGTCTCAAACGCGAATATCAAACAATTATTAAAGCTAGGGCATATCCAACCCTCAACGAAGCTATCACAGCCGCGATAGACGAAGAAAAAATACAGCAGGGAACTCGTAGAGAACCCGGAAATACTATTATTTGCAGTAAGTGTAATAAAAGGGGCCACATTGCACGCGACTGTAGAAGCTCAGGGAATAAAAACGGTAATAATGGGAATAATGGTAACTACAATCAGCATAACCAAAACAAAAGCATAAATTCCGTTTTCTGCAATTATTGCAAAAAACCAGGTCACGTCTATGATGACTGCTGGAATAGAAAAAATAAAAATGGTAATCAAGGAAATCAACAAGGAAATAATAATAGGGGAAATCAAGGAAACCGTGGAAATCAAAACAACAGAAATAACGGGAACTATAATCGCGGAAATCAAGGCAATAGAGGCCAAAATAAAGGTCATCAGGATAATAAACAAAACAACAACAGTTCAAATAATCAAGGTAATATTCAAAGTCAAAATCAACCGAACAACGGGAATGCGGGAGAAAAGAAAACGATAGGGTCGCTGAAGAACCTCAGTCTCCTTGCACGTACGGCCGAGCGAAAGAACGCGCGCGTCAGCTGTTTGGAGGCCGAGCGAGCCACAGGCTCACCCACACCTCAGGCAAACCAAACGCGAATAAAACTCGAAATAAATTCTTTCGGTTCCTGGGGAATGGCTAGCGATTTTTATATCACGTCGCCGCACGCAATAAATTCAGCTCTCCTTTTGAAAGCTGATACGGGAGCCCAATGCAGCATAATTAAAAGGGGCGCCCTAAAAGAAGATACCGAAATAATCGACGAAACCGTCGAACTGACTGGCGTCGGAGGACAAGCCTTCAACGTCCTGTGTAAAGTCATACTCGAGATCGAAACGCCCGCCGTCAACATTCTTCACGGATTTTTCGTCGTCGACAACGACGTTCCAATCAAAACAGACGGAATCCTGGGACTCGATTTCATGAAAAAACACAAGGTCGACATATTGGGTGGCCGTATAATCAAAATATATGGTCACGTCGAGCCTTTGGTGAACGGTTCGGAGAAATTAAAATTACCCCCCCGTTCTGAGAGTATTCACTACGTGAAAGCAAAAAAACTGGCAATCGGATGCGTAGCAGCCAGAGAAATTGAAAAAGGAATAAAAATAGGACAAGGGACGGTTCACGAAAAAAGTATGATTTTCCCCATCTCTTTTCTAAACACGTTAGACCAGGAAGTCTCGATCGAAAGACCGACGGTCGAAATCGAAGAAATAGGAAGCGTCCAAGAACAAAACCAAACGAAAACAGGTGAAACGGCGAACGGTCCAGCCAAAGAAGGAATCTATGTGACTAACGCCGAAGAAAAAGGAAAAAGAGTCGAAGAAATTATGAAACAAATCGGAGAACATTCACATCTCAACAAGGAAGAAGAAAAATTTCTACAAGAATTTTGCCAGGAATTTGGAGACGTATTCCACCTAGAAGGAGAAACTCTGGGAAATACAAGCCTCGTGGAACATCGTATCTATACAAAAAAGGACACCGTACCAGTCAATATCCGACCGTACAGATTGCCCGAGAATCACAAGCAAGAAGTGACGACTCAGACGCAGGAAATGCTGAAAGCTGGAATTATCAGGCCAAGTCGAAGCCCGTGGAACGCGCCACTACTGGTCGTCCCTAAAAAAGCGGACGCTCAAGGTAACGTCAAGAAGAGAGTCGTCGTCGACTTCAGAAAATTGAACGAGGTCACCGAGGGAGATTCTTACCCTCTGCCCAATATCACAGAAATCCTGGATCAATTGGGAAAAGCAAAATATTTCACCACACTCGACCTTGCCTCTGGATTTCATCAAATTCCGATGGCGGAAGAAGACAAACAAAAAACTGCCTTTTCAACTCCGTTGGGCCACTACGAATACAATCGAATGCCTTTCGGATTAAAAAACGCACCACCGACTTTCCAAAGATTGATGGATGCTGTTTTAGCAGGTCTTCAAGGTCTCAAATGTTACGTTTACCTGGACGATATCGTAATACACGGATCAAGTTTCAAGGAACACAACGAACGACTACGAGATGTCTTCAAACGGTTGAGAGAAGCTCAATTAAAAGTGCAACCGAAGAAATGCCAATTTCTGAGGAAAGAAACGCAATATTTGGGTCACATCATCACAGAAGTGGGAGTGAAACCCGATCCGGAGAAAATCAAAGCTGTAAAAAATTTTCCTTCACCAAAAAATGTTAAAGAAGTCCAATCATTCCTGGGACTCGCAGGATACTACAGGAAATTCATTCAAGATTTTTCAAAACTCGCAAAACCATTAACAGAGCTAATAAAAAAGGACAGAAAATTCGAGTGGAACGAGCATACGCAGGCAGCGTTCGAGACATTAAAAGAAACACTCAGCACCGCACCGATACTCCAATATCCCGACTTCACGCAACCGTTCGTCGTTACCACCGACGCATCGGACAAGGCGATCGGAGCCATCTTATCGCAGGGAAAAATAGGGGAAGATTTACCAATTTGTTATGCGAGCAGAACGCTAAACAAAGCTGAAAGAAACTACTCAGCAACGGAAAAGGAAATGCTGGCAATAGTTTGGGCTGTACATCAGTTTCGCCCGTACATTTATGGAACGAAATTCACTATCGTTACCGATCATCAACCCCTCACCTGGTTATTCAACGTAAAAGATCCAGGCTCCAGACTAATGCGGTGGAGAATAAAATTAGAAGAATACACATACAAAATTGAATATAAAGAAGGCAAAAAGAACACTAATGCTGACGCACTGAGCCGCATATACGCAATCACGCGCAGTCAAAACAAAAACACAGATCAGCTGCAAAAAGAAGGAAGAGGAAGGCCGCGAAAAATCAGAGCCGACGCGACTCCATCTTCTTCAACAACACCAGCCTCCTCGGACAATCGGTCCAGCCCTAATCATAATGGCCGACTTGATAATCAGCCGAGTGTGGCTGAAGATAAAAATGAGACGCATATAGTGGACAGCGACGAAGGAGATAGCGAGAGTGAAACCGAACACCTCGACTCCGACGCGACGGACCTGTCAGAGAAAGACAGAAAAACAATACTACGAGAGTATCACGACACGCCTCTCGGAGGACACCCCGGAGTAAAAAGAATGACTCAACGAATTCAAGAAAAGTATCGTTGGCCGGGAATGAAAAAGGAAATAAAAGAATACGTAGCGAAATGCGACAAATGTCAAAAGAATAAAGTAACGAAGCTAAATCGAGCACCGATGATTATCACCGACACTCCAGAAAGAGCATTTGAAAAATGCGCGGTCGATATAGTAGGACCTCTACCCGAAACCGACCGAAGAAATAAATATATTCTAACGGCACAATGTTTATTAACAAAATTTTCCGAAGCAATTCCATTGGAAAATCAGGAGGCACAAGAAGTAGCAAGGGCATTGACCACTCGGATCATTTGCCAACATGGACCTCCTCAAACCATTCTCTCCGATCAGGGAACGAATTTTCTGAGCGACGTGTTCAAGGAAACGTGCAAATTATTGCGCATCAAGAAAATTCAAACAACCGCATATCATCCACAATCGAACGGAGCATTGGAAAGATCCCATCGCACTCTGGCAGAATATTTAAAACATTTCGTTCAAGAGGATCAAAGGGATTGGGATTTATGGCTACCATACGCCATGTATACGTACAATACAACACCTCATTCATCTACAGGATTCACCCCGTATGAATTGAGGTATGGTCAAAAACCTGTTTTACCGACTGCACTCAAAGAGCCGCCGAGAACCACATACTCGTACGACGACTATGCAGCCGAACTTCGAGAACGACTCCGGGCGACTTGGCAAGTCGCGAGAAAAAAATTAATGAAAAAAAAGGAGAAAATAGCAGAAAAACAATGGGAAACTGCAAAAAACACCGAATATCGCGTTGGCGATAAAGTACTGCTGCTCGATCCAACAGTTCGTCGAGGCAGATCAGCAAAATTAACACCAAAATGGACAGGACCATTTGAAATAAAAAGTAAGGATTCACCAGTAAACTACAGTATCGGCAAGGGACGCAGAACTGTACGAGTCCACGTAGAACGGATCAAGCCCTACGTTACCCACTAGCCGACTGCAGTGAGTCTCGCTACAGCTCACGGCACTACAGACAGAAAACCACTGCTCGATGACCATTAACTTCACGCTGGACACGACGCAGACGGTAGCGGACAGGCACACGTCCGCGACAACTTCATAGAACAAGCAACAATCAGAACACATGGACATCTTAACGAAATCAAACACCAAGAGAATCTAGAGTCGCGGCAGCGACTCTGAGACAAGTACATTTATAACAACAACATGACATGATGACGAGTTGCTGCCAGAGACTCTTTACCGGAGCGATAGCGTTTCCAATTGTTTTCGAAAATTTTCAAAATTTGTTTCTTCAATAATTAATTAACTATAGTATTCCAGAGAATATTATAAGTTGACGTATTTTTTATTTTTTTTTGTCTTTCTTTTGCGACCTCTTCGAGCTCTGTAGCTTAACGCATTGAAGAGATATTAATTATTTATTTTTTAATAGCATCAAAAAATGGGTCGGATTTTCGCACACATTTTTGATGTTTATTTGTTTTTATTTAGTTACAAATCTGGTGCCATAATACATTTTATATACCTATGTATATTTCCGTGAATAACGTATGGTGTGTTGTTTATATATGAATGTCAGTGAGGTTATAAAGATCGCGACGAATGTGACAGCTCACCGATACTGTCTCAATTTCTGTGAAAAGAAATAGACAAGCAGGACAATGTTTTTTTCGGTAGTTTAGTGAAAGTGGCGAAAAAAAAGTGAAGAAGAGGAAAAGAAAATTGTAAAGACAGAGGAATTCAAGAGTGTTGTGTAATGGTTATCAACAACGTTACAGGAGACTGTCAGGTAGTGTACAAGACCGAAAAAAATTGGTTCCAAAGGCTCTTATGATACTTTTCGCATCGATGGTAAAACGAAATAAAATATTTTGATTAAGGATTTTTTCTTCGACAATGTGTACTCCGGATTTAAAAAAATAATCCATGTCTCTGCATATTTCTTTGCCACGGCAATAATTCATAAGCTCTCTCCGAAATTGTTCAGACTCGTAGATGATAATTATCATTTTTATCATGCTATTTCATAGGAAAACAAATAAAATAACCCACGACAGGAGTGACGAAGGAGAGCGAGGGATTATAAATATATAGCGTAAAGAAGTGAACGCATTGTCAGCAATTTAGAGAAAAGCTTCATCTAGTTAAGGATTTGACGCATTAACCTGTAAAAAAATGAAGATGGAGAGTGCTCACAGGTTACAGAGGCAATGTTTCTGATTTCAATTAAGTAAGTGAAAACATGTTCATCATTAATTTGTTTGATTTAAAGAGAACTCTCAAAAGGCTGATAATTATTCAATAGAATCAATTAGAAATGTCATTTGTTAAAAGATTGTCTGGTAAATGTTTTTCCAATAGAACAGTAATTTAATGTTTTTGATTGCAGAATCTTGTCATGATATCTCCAGTACCGATGAAATGTAGAAGAGGCTTTTTGCCGCTTCATTAATTCTTATTTAACATTCATGGTACACGATCAAGTTAGAGCAATGCCAGGCATGGTCTTTGGCATCAATAGTTACGCTTGGTGGTTTACCTGGAAGATTATTGATTCATCACATTCAAATTTTAGAGACTTTGTCGCAACAATTCAAGCCCATAGAAATGATTCTTTTTCCTCAAGTTGATCTACGACACTGAAATTTTGGGGTTTGGTTCGTAGAGTCTTGTCTCGCTGTTCAGTTGGAAGGGACTCAAAAATTTGTCTGGTTAAAAAAGCCAAACAGACCAGCAAAGATTTTGTCCGAAAGAAATAAAGGTAACTCATTATTTTTTAATCATTACCTTCTAATCGGAATATAAAATTAACATTACCTTCTAATAAATCATCCTAAATCGGAATATAAAACACTAGACCGATAAACTCATTCAGCGTTATGTTTAATACTCAGTATATTCAATATCAGTATAATTAGTAGAAACGATTTGAATAAAAATTCTACAGTCAATTGATTTTTGTTCATTCAAGCTTCAATTCGATTTTTTGACATTGGTAGATTACAGTGGAAACGTGCACAATTTTCTGCTAACTTTTCTGAACTCAAACCGACACGGAGTGATTTTCTACGATCACAATGTTGATATGAACGTTGCATTCAAGTCTGTCGCTTTTAAAATCTTTTGGTTTAATGACAATTTTTATTTTTTGATAGAATATGAATTAGTCGATGATGAAAATTATTGTAATTTTGGATTTGAAAGACTAGTTTCTTCAAAATTCTCGATAACCATATTTTTTCTTAAATATTTATAATTTCATATTTTTGCAGCTTTGTTTCTCGAAATCATTGAATTGATTAAAAATCCCAAAAGCAGTATTGTTGCTGACTAGAAGTTACTGACTCGTGGCTTGGTTAGCGTTCGTGTCATTTTCGAAAAATACGGGCATCAGTTGTTTCAACAACTACACGAGCTCGTTGAACTATTTACAAAGTAAATTTTTTAGGTCTGTTCTGACTCGTCAAGATTTGGAGGAGAATTTTATGGGGACGTTGATGGATTGCTTGATACGTTGGAGAAAAGCGCTGAATTTGCAGCCACATTACAGATTATTCAAAAGTGCTTGCTATTGGCAAAGCAAATCTGAGGAAATCAATGGCGCTGAAGTTTTTGTTCCCTGCCGAATTTCCAATTCGTCACATTTCAAGCTGCAGCAATGATTCGTGAAATAAATAATTGATGAATTAAAAACGTTTTTTTTTTGTTCATTTCGTTGGACTCCAACGTTGCAAACTTCAGCATCGTGGAAATCATTTTTTTTTCGTTTTTGGTGGAATGCAAGTATATAAATTTTTGAATCCTTTCATAAAAAAGACTAAATTGATAATCTCGCAGAGTTTTCACTTTAATTCCAACAAAGTAAAACAATTCGAAATAAAATATGCCCGCGTGCGTGTGTATGTGTATGTGTGTGTTTGTAAATACCTAAAACAACTTAAATGTAATAAAATGATTTTTTTTTAAAACTGATTCTGCTTGAGTTTGATTTCATTGTTTCAATCGATCAATATCGTTATTTTGAAAGAAGATTGAGTGTTTTGGTCTCTGGAGTCCTATAGTTATTTAAGGACACAATCTCAATATTTAAGAATAAAAAACATGTTATTTATGGGTTTCAACTAATTTTACTCATTTTTTATTCTTTTTAAACCTTGAATGAGATCTACATGTTAGCTTTTTTCAATTATAGCGACGAGGAGTCGATAATTGTTTTAATAAGTATTGGAGTCGTTTTTGAGCATCTTCTTCGTTTTTTCGGCATTTTTTTCCTGCACGCTTCCATCGTGATGGTCTGACTTGCTCAACTGAAAAATAAGATACTATGAGTTAATTATATAATACAAGATCGTATATACTACTAATTATTAAATATATTTCAAGATATCGTATAACCTTGTTTGTTATCTACTTTGACTGACGAGGTTGATTTTTGGTCACCAATCCGTGATGAATCTTGTTGGTTTTGGTCACCATTCCATGATGGATTTTGTTTCTGGGCATCTGAAAAAAAGGAAGATTTTTCCTTTCTCTGTTATATACAGAAAGAAGAGATGCCGATACTTTCAAACGATGGTTTAAAATATAGTACTCACCCATTTACAGAGCAGTTTCGTATTGTTATTTTTTAAGAGCACACAACTATATTTATTCAATATTCAAATTTTATAGTCAAAAACACATGAAAATTTGAATTAAGCAGAAACGTATTTGTCGCACCCTAGTAACACCGCGCTCATCAGTTGCTGGTACGGTAATGAGTATTGCACAGTGGAGTACGGTCGACATCCTACGATAATGAGCGAATCTAATTACAAATTCGACATTCCAATGCAATCTACCTGTAATATTATCTTATCATTTCACATTGCATTGATGGCGGTGGGTATGAAGGTATAAACTCCATTGGTCTTCTATATTCAGGTTTAGGTTCACGATATCCCAAAAAAACAGCATGAATGCTGAGAGAAAAAATTGGAGACACGTACATTTATGTCACCTGGACAGTAATCTCACTGAAACCCCTACGTGTTACTCATGTAGAGATCTTTGCACAATTGTCCTCATCAAATATTGATTAAACATAATGTATGAATAATTGTCCTATTATAATGTATGAATAATTGTCATAAAAAAATTAACCCTATAGAAACTATCAAAAAAAACCAATGCACGATGATTTTAGAAGAATCTCTCGGAACTTGCTTCAAATGAGCAATTACGATAAAAGTTATAAAAAAACTATTTCAAACGTAATGAATAAAATAAACTTGCTGAATCATGATAATGCATGAAAAACGTTTAGTTCGAAAGGAACAAAACGTTGTCAAATAATAAAAGTAAAAGTGACAAGTACATCGGATGACGAATGAAAAAAATTACAAACATAATGATATTATAAAAAAAATGAAGGACAAAGAAATTACAAATGAAAAAAAAATAAGTAGCAAAAAATTATGAACAAAACAATAATACAGAAGCATTCGGAAAATTACGAGCATGAACAAATTACCCGCCGATGAAAAATTACCGATTCAGATGCAAAGTTGTCAGAGTGAATTTTTGCTAAAATTAGAATCACAAAAACAGACAAAGAAAAAAATCACAAACGAAAAAAATGCAAAGAAAAAAATTACAAACGAAAAAAATTACAAACGGAATAAAATACAAACGAGAATAATTACAAACAAACAAAAAAATTAAAACGAAAAAAATTTATTCATTAGGTTTTGAACGATTCCCGAAATATTCTGATAAGATGATTGAGTTAGTAGGATTCACGTAATAATTTCGTGTAAACGTAGTCTCCAATCTTAAAAAATTCATGTACGTTTGAGGTCGTGTGTGAAATATTGGCGATCTACACTACCGATGGCGGCGCTCGTGTCCCTCGGAAAAATAGCGCTATTGGAGTGCAATTTTGACAGTTGTGCATGATTTAGCATTGGAAGCATGGACCAGTCGTATTTAAAACTCCGACAAATTTATGAATACATACATTTTTGCTGATAACTGCTCCAAAAACCACTTAACGACATTAATATTATGTGACAGGTTGTCTGCTTTGCACTCCAACAGCAGTTCAAGAAAAATCCGCTAGGCGTTGCATGCTTAGTGTGGATCGCCAATTTGGAGCGCAAGTGTGACAGCGCTAGCGATTTTTGCACTTCTCTGTTTTCTCTCAAATAATTTATGCAAAAAGAAATTAACGACTTTCGTAATATTCATTCATTCATTCAAGAATTAACAGAATGATTTTCGAAATGGATCTAATTGACATTTCATTCAATGCGAGTTTTGTTTAATGTGAAATCGTTACCGACTGAACGTCTTCATGATATACTATCGCATGGTTGGTAAATATCTTGAAGATGGAGATCTCCGTAAATATATGGTTCATGGTCAACGCCACGCGCGGCAAGATACCGCAAAGCAAATGAAAATCAAAACGACGCGGTGACTACAACAATGGCTGTACAAGGGGACGACGTAAGTACTACACAATATACTCATTTTTCATTTCATAGTTATAAATAATAACGAAGGTGTTTTTTCTTTATGTTTTAGGTCATACTGGATGACATCGATATGGGTGAGTTTTTGATATTATTTTTTTTTAGTTGTTTTTTCCGTGATGTTCAGTGAGTATGAGCATGCCGCGTTTAACTTGGACGCTAACAACGTTAATAGCGTTATGTCCGCGTCAGCGTTCAAGTTAAACGCGTTCATACTCACTGAACATTACGGAAAAAACAGTTTGTTTTTTCCGTGATATTCAGTGAGTACGAGCACGTCTAACTTGGACGCTACAACAGCGTTACGTCCAAATTAAACGTGCTCATACTCACTGACTATTACAGAAAAAACAATCTACACAGTTTGTTTTTTTCGTGACGTTTAGTGAGCATGAGCATGTTTAACTTGGACGTACGCTGACAACGTTAACAGTGTTACATCCAAGTCAGTGTCCAAGTTAAACGTGTCACGGAACAAACAAACTGTGTTCCATAATTATTGGCGTGAAGCCAGAATGTAACTCAGTTTTGCTACGAAACTTTTCTAGCAGTAGACTATTAAAAAAGTTTTGTAGCAAAACTGAATTACAACCTTTTAACATCATTTTTGTTTCAGCGCTTCATGATTACAACCGAGACCAACGGGGACCAGGTGACATAATCCACAATGAGGCACAAATCGAGAGCGACTACCCACTGCCCCCAGGACAGCGGCCTCCTCCATCTCCACAGCCTGATGCTCTGGAAAATAGGCGACAGCTGCCCCCTGATCAGCCTCCGCCAAATAATCAGCGCCAGTGTGAGCCGATGGACCAGCGTGGTCAGAATAGGCGCCAGCGACAACCTACAGGTGGACAGCGACCGCCAGTGAATCGAGTTGGGCCACGCCGAGGAGGTGAATTTTAAAAATTACTTCTATTTTCTCTCTTTTTTATCTATCCCTTTTACTTTTGCTTCTTCTTTTTTTCCAAGATTGTGTGCTACATTTCCTCTTTCTGTTACTTTGACAATATGACATGCTTCATCCTTTCTTTCTTCAATTCTTGAAATCTTTCTTTCGCTGTAATCATTTTTCCTGCCTATTTCAAAATTCTGTGCTCGCGTTTCTCTTTTTCTTATCTTTCACTTTTTCTCTTTTTTATACTGATTTATTTCTCTGACTTCCTTCGTTCTCTTTTTTCAATATTTATAATCATGTGCTTCATTTCTTGATCTTTTCATTCTCTTTTTCAATTCATGTGCTCTATCTCCTCTTTCTCTCTCTCTCTCTTTATTAATAACCACGTTGTTCATATTTCTTTTTTCATTTCCTGGAATCTTGCTTTTTTAGCTTGAATCATTTTTCCTGCCTTTTTTTATGCTTGTTTTTCTTTATGTGCTCCCCTTTTTCTCTGCTTTTCTCTGTGCTTTTTTCCGCTTTTTTCATTGCTATTCGTTGAATTTAATCATTTTTCTTGCCCTTTGTTCATCATTTTATGTTTTCACCTTTTCTTTCTTTTTCTCTTTCTCTCTGTGCTCCTTTCGTTTTCATTTGTTCACAATTCTATTCTTGCTTTTTTCATTTCCATCTCCTCTTTCTCTTCCTTCATCTTTTCCTTTTGTATTTTTTTCATTTTTTCGATTCGTGTGCTTCACTTCCTTTTTCTATCTCTCTTCATCAATAATCGCTTTTTCATATTCTGAAATTTTTTTTTTCGCTTTATTTTTCTCGCCTTTTTTTCATCAATTTTATGCTTGCTTTTTTCTTGTGCTCCACATTTTCTCTCTTTTTCTTTTTCTCTGTTCTTCTTTCGTTTCTTTTTTCATTTGCATGCTATTTGTTTTTTCTGTTTAATAAGGATGTGCTTAATCTTTCTCTTTTTTTTTAGGTCGACAGCAGAGGTGGGCATACCACGAACGCGCACATCGCAATGCGATGGCCCGTTTAGTTGATACGTTGTATCAGATCTCTAATCCGTACCGCGGACGGCGCATTGGGCTCAGCCATTATGACCATGGGCCATTGACCGATAATGAAAAAAATTGATATCGATTAATAATAAAAATGAAAAAATTTCGAAAAGTTGATTAAAATTAAAAAAAATTCAAGAAGTTAATTATCAAAAATATAATGATGTTTTATGTTAAATATAAAAAATGTTTAAAAAGTTGAATATTTTAAATATTTATAAAAACTTTAAAACAAATTTTTTTTTAATTGTAAAAAAAATTATTTCATAAAAAAAAATACAGAACAATTCGAAAAAAATTTTACAAATCTTGAAAAAATGTTATATTAAAAAAAAACTAATCTGCATCTATTTTTTAAAGTGTCAAAAGAATTAAATAACAAGTAAAAAATAATAAACCGAAAAATCGCCCTTGAAATCATTTTGGAAACCGATGCCTCATTCTTCTTATTTGATTCGAACAGCTAAATCAATTGAAAAAAATTCCATCTAATTTACGTGCAACATTAAAATTTATTATATCAATTCGAGGCCAAGTATTTTCTAATGAATTGAAAAAAGTTACCATTTGAATTACGTGCAACACTAAAATTTATGATATCAATCGGTGGACAAGTATTGTATTAGTAACTCCAAATTTTGACATTATTGAATTGTTCTAAGAAGCTTTCAAATCCAAACGAATCACATGCAAGCTAGTCATTTCTTACTCTATGGTGGCAGAGACTTATAAGAAAATCGATTCTTCTCAGACTTTCAGGATCCTCTGGTATTATTCACAAAATTCGACGTCGATTGGATCGATACAAATTATGTTTAAATATGTGTTAAAAGTACTTGTCCGGCCCATCACTTTCCGTTTAAATTGTTTATCCAAATAAAAGTCAGGGCTTGTCTAGAACTGATGGATCACAAGTATTCATGCAGAGGGAATTGAGAGAATAATCTTCAAGTCATTTTTACTTAATTGCACTAATTTAATAAAATACGGAAACAAATTATTCCGCAATATAGAAGGGATATTATTGTGCATCGATAAATGAAAAAAATTGTACATAATGTATATGTTGAAGCTTCCAAAATAACTCTGCAGTTTACATTCGATGACGGCAATTTTTACTTCCCACTTATTCTTCCAGCGAACGAGTTCCATTCGGAATAAGAACTAACCTATACTATTATTAAGAACATTAAATAAATAATGAATCGCATTTCAACAAACTTTTAACGAGATTCTGCCGTGCCATTTCGTTTTTTTATGATTGATTCTTTATTGAATGAATAGTGATGGGCCGGACAAGTACTTTTAACACATATTTAAACATAATTTGTATCGATCCAATCGACGTCGAATTTTGTGAATAATACCAGAGGATCCTGAAAGTCTGAGAAGAATCGATTTTCTTATAAGTCTCTGCCACCATAGAGTAAGAAATGACTAGCTTGCATGTGATTCGTTTGGATTTGAAAGCTTCTTAGAACAATTCATTAATGTCAAAATTTGGAGTTACTAATACAATACTTGTCCACCGATTGATATCATAAATTTTAGTGTTGCACGTAATTCAAATGGTAACTTTTTTCAATTCATTAGAAAATACTTGGCCTCGAATTGATATAATAAATTTTAATGTTGCACGTAAATTAGATGGAATTTTTTTCAATTGATTTAGCTGTTCGAATCAAATAAGAAGAATGAGGCATCGGTTTCCAAAATGATTTCAAGGGCGATTTTTCGGTTTATTATTTTTTACTTGTTATTTAATTCTTTTGACACTTTAAAAAATAGATGCAGATTAGTTTTTTTTTAATATAACATTTTTTCAAGATTTGTAAAATTTTTTTCGAATTGTTCTGTATTTTTTTTTATGAAATAATTTTTTTTACAATTAAAAAAAAATTTTTTTTAAAGTTTTTTTTATGGGTGGAATTATCAGCAAACGAGGGACCATCAATGTACTTGTCCCAACCTTTTTTTTCCCTAGGGGAAGTTTATGGTTTGATATCACGTCTTTTTTCTCAAAAGATCCTTATTTATGTTCAGATGACTATAAGATTTTAGTTTAAATTTCTATGAATTGTTTATAATTTTCGGCGTATAACGTTGGTTTTCACGAAAAAAGACCTATTTTTCGTCGAAATTGTACTGAAAATATTTCGATAGAGGTGTATTCTTGGACTTTGGTGATTTTTCTCCTTGTCTTCTAATATGTTTCGTCCATTGGGAACTCAAGAGCATGGAGCAATGCGTGTTACGGGCCGAGATATGATTTTCGGCTGATAACGTTAGGAAAAAGAAAGGAAAAGAGGAAAGATAGATCAAATTCTAGACACAACAAATCCAACAGAATTGGCCCTTTTTAAATGTTGCTTTTGCATTCTGAATCTAGACATTTTCGTATCATTCAAAACGTGTCTCCGATGAAATATATTTCCAAAGTTTGCAAGTGGCCGCTGAGATCCAATTATCTACAGTTTGATAGTTGCTGAAAAAAGGCACCCGGAAACATTTATTATGTCAGAACTCAAAAAAGCAAAAAAAATTGAGCGTACTTAATTCAACAGAGCAACGGAATTCAAAGACGTTTAAGGTATCTGCATTGGTTTTGGAGAAAAACAATTTCAGGAGAATTCAGGAATGAATTTAAAAGTTTAAAAACTCAGAATAAAATAGAAAACGGAAAATTTAGGAATTTAGAAAAGCTGAAGACGTTTGTGATGAATTTTTGAGATTACATGTTACGGTTGGAGTAAAAAATTTAAATGATTGGCACACATGCTGCGACACAAAAATATGAAAGTTTGGAGGTATTCGCTTCATACCGCAGTAATACAAACTTCAATAGTATTTAAAAAGAAATACTTTAAAACTTACTAAACCAAGTTCTATTACTCATTCTCATAATCAAAGATAGGGGGTGATACTTAACACACATATTTATGCACAGAAATTTCAGAGTTCGCAGGTATCTGCTGCGATTCAATGTATCTGCACAATAAATTTTGAAGACAGCAATTTAAAATTTATCCATAAATGAGCAACTGAAGACTTCTGTGATGAGTGTTCACTTCATATATATGTTACAGTTAGTTTTAAAAAGTAAAATGAGTGGCACAGTATATCAATTTTATAATTCTCAGATTTTTGCTGTATTTCAATAATCCAAATCTATAGTATTATAGAGAAAAGTTGGCAAAAGTCATGATGTTACGTTGAAATGACATAGCGAACATTATATTCAGAAATTCTGTATGTTCCCATGGATGTTAGCAGGCATTATATTTGATCGCATCCAAAACTGAGCAACTGTAGACTTAGCGTAATGAATCTTTTCACTAATAATTCCACATTTGTAGTTTGCAAAGTGGGAATACTCAACATACATGTCATTTCATAAGTATTGTTGTCAAAATTTGTGTTTGCCTACCGCATTCCGACGATTCAAATTTTCATATTATCAGCAAAAAAAGCATCCCAAGACTTTTTGGAACAAGTTTCAAAATTTATTACTCGACAGACCAGGTGGAAAAAGAATAACTACACTTATATCAAGACCAGAAACTGTTTTGAGAATCTGTTGTACAAAATGTGCGATTGATGATCATAATTGGAAACCTTTTGAATCACGTTACCACAATCAGCATGAAGAAATAGTAGAAAATCATAGGACACATATTAGGCAATTAATTAATGATATGTATCGATCCGCTGCAAACCGATGGAGTGAAAACATGGATCGGAGAGGGCAGAGCCAAACTGAATATGAAGCAAAATATGGGAAACATGAGAAATAAATTAGAAAACATTTATTCAATTAAAGTTTACAACATCATTCTAACAGTTCTGTGTGTTTTTGTTGTATTTATTCATATATATAATCTGACGCCTTCATATATATAACCTAGCCTACTGACAATATATTTACACTGGACAATATTTCTCGCACTCTGATTTAATTGAAAGATTATTTTAGTTAACGCTTATTTCCAGTCGAACAAAATAATGAAATCTTGAAAAGTTTTCGTTGACATATGCATCGCGCCTTTTTTATATCCGTTTTCGCACACATATCACAGACTACATTTACGCGGCCGCTTTGATACTGGTTTAGTATATCACAAAATTTAACGAAATAAATGGTAATTTGCACTTCGTTAGATGACGAAAATTATTTTTAGTTATCCCGCACGCACTTCATAACATCATAACCCCAAACGTCAACATGACGTGAAACTTCGGCTGGTGACTTTCGAGCTCTCGGCATGTGACGTCAGTCCGCGACACCGCCGCGAAGTTAGACCGAGGGACATGAGGCCTTTGATGGTATTATATACAGACATGTCAAATTTCTAAATGTGTTAGTAACTTTTGCATTATCTTGAGCCTGTGCAAAGTTTTTTCTCAGCAATTACGCTACTGATCGTGTTGGTTTCGGGCTCATTCGAAAGAGATTTTGAAATTTAGTCTCCAAACTAATTTTCGCTTAACAAAACATCTCTTGAGCTCCGCAATTCTAGAAAATGACATGCCAGTTTTACCCCCACCACCGCGAATCGTTTTATTCAGAGAAAAGATAGTCTCGGCGAGAGCCTCAGGCCAGCAGACGACAGGGCTGTCAATGTACTTGTCCCGAGACTCTACCGAGTCTCTTGATAAACAAAAAATTGTTTGATTTATTGTCGTTTTCCTGCTCATTTTTGCTATCCTCCTGCGTCGGTTATGATCCATTTTTATCCTGATTCTCTGTGCTATCGCTGGCAATCATTTTCTTAAACTTATAACTAAGTTTTTCACAATGTTTGACTATCGTGAAGAGTTAGTAAAATTGGACACACTTTTCCTTTTTTTAAATTGTATGTAATAAATTTGAGAAATTTACATTTTGACCAACATGCAGTGCTGCTGTATTGCCAGCATAGGGCAGCAAAAAAAATTGATTAAAAAGAGAAAGAGAAATAGATTGGAAGTCACATTCTAGATGAATCCCGATCTCGGGACCCTCAAATTACAATCCTGCAACGCTGACCACTGCATTACGATGCTCATTTGCTATGGAATGTGTAGTCAAGTCACCCGAGATTGAGCCTTCCTCGACAACCATGTTTCCTTCCAATTCTTTTTAGCTCCGATTTGACATCCAAAGCACTGAACATTTCCTGGGTCATATGGATTGAAAAAAAAATTGATTACGAGTGAACCTCGACCCCGTAACCTTCGAACTGCGAACCCGTTACGTTGACGACTACACCACAACACGCTATTTTAGAATCATGCGAACAAAACTTATAATATATATAAATCGTGAGTCATATCAAAAAGCGTGGTCAAACGTCTTTTAGCATCCATGTTTACGTGCAAGCGGATAAATTCATACAGCAGATACGATAAACCATTGGTGGTGATAAGAAAAATATCATGAACGAATTATAACCAAATTTGAAGTGAAAAAGCAATAAAAACATATCGTTGCAAATTTTTTCAACGCTCCACTATTCTCGAATCTATAAAAATATGGATCATGAAGTTGATTAATTAATAGATCGTATTAGGGAAAGCGATATGAACTATGAACATAGTTTTATAAGAAAATATTTTTGTTTTAACATATCCACCCATTTCACCTTTTATTTTTCTTTTTTACATCGAAATTTCATACATAAATGACTGGACAATATAATGATATCTAACCACAATGCGAGCTGCTGATCCCTCAAAAACGATTTTCTGGCATTCCTTACAGAAAAACTATTATCTGTACATCGCTCAATATTTCCATTCAGATGAGAGGAGAAAGATTTTTCAAAATAAATTATTACAAGAACTCGATTTATTATATACACGTTTTTATTGTAAATAATTATCATCATCATCATCATTATCACCATCATTATTACAATTGTTGTTGTTTTGTTGTTATTATTATTATTGAACACCAATTATTCACGTCACTGATAATCCACTTACTAAACATTTTGATTTTTGATTGAAATACACTCTGTACAGAACAGCACCTTGGGGATCATAACCTCACACGTCAACATGACGTGCAGCTGCGAAAACAAGTCTCGGATATGTGTCTTATGTATATATATCGACGAAAACGCTTATTGCGACATCTGTACCTTGTATCTACAACTATCTTACATCATTTTTTTCGGCTAGTGACTTCGGCCGACCGGAAATGGTGACGACGGCCATTTTCGGCCAACCTAGTCCCTACCCCTCCTATACCCCTCTTGCCATCCAGACTGTCAAATTTATGAACACTGTTTATGTGCCTGTTGACGCACATTGCATCAACGTCTCAATCTCTTCTCTACTAAAATAAACTCGTTCATTGAAAAAAAGGTAAGTTTTATTCTTATGTTCACAGCATATTCTTTACTTGTATTTTTAATGGTTAAAAATCGTTGTGGTTTCTGTTTCAGCGCAGTGCTCTTATATAGCAAATCTACGAAGCCGGCGAAAATTCAACAAAAAAGTAAGTCCACAATGTTTTTAAAAGTTTTATTAACAAATTAGTGAAAAAACATACTGTTATGGTTTTTTGTATTGTAAAAATGTAAATTCTTGAAGTTGGATCTTTTTTTTGCACAATGGTAGGTGTTGATAGATAGATTCTTTCTATAGGTGCAAAATCTAGACGCTGTTGGATATTTAGTTTTTAATAGATACTTCCTATGTGCTAAATATAAACGCTGCCAGATGTTTATTGTTCTCAGAAGTTTGGAGTACTATTTTTTTCAGCAAAACTGGATACTTCTGGAAGGCGGCCTATACACGGTCAATAATATTGCGCAATATTATTCAACGTGTAGCGGTGGTATTGCACAATGATTGAACGGAAGTTTGAGCGAGCTTAAGCCTGCTCCACACGGTCAATAATATTGCGCAATATAGGTGATTGCACAATATTATTAAATGTGTAGATGTAGTATTGAAATATTGCGCAATCATTGAACAAAAGTTTGAGCTATCTTAAATTTATGGCGCACTACACACCATACAAACTTATTGTGCAATATTACTGTGCAATATTATTGACAGTGTGTAACGGGCCTTAAATTTATGGCGCCCCACACGCCGTACAAACTTGAAAGTGCAATATTATTGAATGTGTATGAGCCACCAAAGTCGTTCAATTTCAATTCATCAAACCGATTTTTAAAGGGGATGTGTTGTTCAGCTATGAAATCTCAATCTTCATTTTTCGTGTCAATGTTGAAAAATCGGTGAAAATTGCGCGGAAACATGAGCGAAAGCGGCCGAACGCGCGAGAATTCTCTCGCGCGCTGACTATATACATAGTCAAGTAGTGGAGGTAGGAAAACAACAGCAGTAATGCGAATATAGTAATACCAGCGTGCTGAGCGCCTTCCTTGTTCCTTGTGACTGCTGTTCGACCCCCACCACTCGACCATCTTCGTGCGCTCGGCCGTTATCGCTCATGTTTACGTGCAATTTTCACCTATTTTTCAGTATTGAAACAGAAAACGAAGATTGATGTTTTATACCTAAAGTCTTCTACTTTCGAAATCTGTTTGATAAATTGAAATCGGATTACCTCCAGAACATCGAGCCTCACTGTGAAATATGGTACAAAAAATTTCTGACTGTAATTACGCAGAAACTAATTAACTTAAAGTGTCTGGGTTTTGCACACAGAAAGTACCTATCAATATGGACTTTTTCGCGAAGGGTAACTCAAAAAATGGCTCCGTTACGAATTTTTGGTTTTCATGAGTTTTCTCCTTTAAGGAGGTTGAAGCGTATCTTATATTAAAACTATTTTCCAACTTTGCACATTAAAATTTTTGAAACAGAAAGCTTAAGACAGTATTAAACTTCTGGCGGGATAGGCCGATGATTCACCGTCGTGAAATTGAGATATTTATTGTTTAAGTTTGCAATTTTTTGAAAGCTTCCATAAGAGCCCATGTTTAACCTTGTCATTTTCAACAATGAATATCTCGATTACTAGGCGGTGAAACCTCTCCAAATTTTTCACACATAATTAAGCGCTATTCAAGAAGATTCACGTAAATTTTCAATTCATTAATTTGGAAATATAAAATCTAATGTATTTTTTGTATGATGTCCTATATATATCGCTTCAACTTCCTTAATAATTAACCAATTGGGGTTTTCCAAGTCTCATCCTCTTTGTATTTTAGTTCTCTACATTTACTCCGTTGGAACCATTGGCATTGCTCCATCGGTTTTCCTTTTATTAGCAAAAAAAAAATAATGCGATTTTTTGCACTTAATAATTGTTTATAAAAAAAAATGAAAATGGGAATTTCGAGTTCAATTTCGTGCAGTTAGGTCCTGGGGGTTGTTTCGCGTGAGATGGCACCAGTAGTTATTCGCTACTATTTTTGTCAAAAAAAATCTTTATTTGCTTGGCCTAGAGTGGTGGAGGTCGATAAGAGGTTTTCGCTCGGCTGCTCTTGCTCATATTTGGGTCTACTTTTCGGCTATTTTTCAATATTTAGACGAAAAACGAAGATTAACATTCTGTAGTTGGACACTTCTCCTTCAAAAATCAGTTTTATAAATTGAAATTGGACGACTTCCACAGTATCCAGTTTTGTTGATAGAAATTGTACTTCAAATCAAATTTCTGTGTTGATTAACTAAAAAACTAATTATCCTACACCTTCTAGATTTTGCATAGAGGAAGTATCTATCAATACCAACCATCGTGCAAAAAAGAAAGATCCAGCTTCAAGAATAGTAACGGTATGAATTTTTGAAAAAAAACGCAATTTATTCAGGTTTTTTTCCGCTAATTATTAACAATTAGGTCGTTAATTCAGGGTTCATTCTCTTCGCATTTGTATTCTATACATTTTGTCTCATATACTTGCTTTTCCATAGCTCTATTGGTTTTCATTTTAAGCGAAAAACCAAAAAAAAATGCGTTTTTTCACTAATTTGTTAATAAAAAATAAAATAAAATAAGAATCTCGTGCCCAAAACTATAAATTTAAAATTAGGGGGCCATTCCGGGTGTGATAGCACTCGTGGTTACCGGATCGTATATATTTTGTCAAAATTTGATGATTCAATAGTTTCGTTTCCTGGCAAGAACCATTAGCGTAATGGCTTCTGCACACTGTGAGCGATGAGCGATCGAGAGATAGCCAATGAGGGGCTCGTGACGGATGTGACGTCTAGAAAAGCAGAGCGCTCATTGACTGTCACTCGTCGCGCATCGCTCATCGCTCGGGAATTGCGTCCGTATCGCACTTACTGATGTAAAGTATAAAATTTTCTACAATTTCGAAAAAAAAAACAATTCATAAAAATCGTTTTTCTCATAGTTACATAATCCCATTCGACACTTGAAGTTAGCGTCTGTGGTCAAAATGCAATTCCATCCTTAAATCTAGTGCGTGATTGATCCTAAGCATGTGATGCTGTCTTTTTTTTAGCAAATAATACGTTATTATTAACTTTTTTCTTTATCATATATTTGACTTGTGATATTTTTTGCAGGTTGAGGCCATTCGACTTCTGGAAGCAAAGGCGTGCCACGCAAGTGTGTCATCGCAAAATCTGTTAAAAATGTTAAGCTGCTGTGCGCTTAGTAATAGGCCGCAGTGCGCCAAAATAAAAAGCTGCTGTGTGCAGACTTATAGGCCGCAGTGCGCCAAAATAAACAGATTTTGTACTCCTGATATTAATCAACGTTGTTATACAACGTCTAAAGTTTCATACTTGAAAACGATTTACGATTTTCTGATAACAGGGATCTTCAATACTCCGATATTCATTTGTTTCATTGTTGAATTTCTTGAATGTGTTTCAATAAAATATAAAAACATTTTTAATTTCTTTCTTTCCTTTCCTTTACTCAATCATTCGAAATCAAGATGGCTAATGAGTTCAGATTGAGCTTTGAAGAAGTTATAACTCGTGGAGGTTTAATAGAGGATCGGCACATCGATCGATTTGCTGAACTTCTCAAGATTGCTAACCCTAATTTTGAGATGGAAAATACGTGGAAAGTACAGATTCCTCACTTGATTTCTGCAAAATCTTTAGAGAAAGAACATATTCAGATTTTGCACAGTTGCGAAAATTTTTCTACAAATGAAGGTGGTCATTGGGTATGTAGTTATTTCGATACCCAAAAGATTTATATTTACGATTCACTCAATAGAAAAGTGTTACATCCAAATCATAAAACGTTCCTTGCTAAATTATTCCCTTTCTACAATCTGGAAAATGTTGAATTTCCGAAAGTTCAACAACAATTGAATGGTAGAGATTGCGGTGTTTTTTCCATTGCATTTGCAATTTCGATTTTGCACGAATTGAAGCCAGAAAACGTCAAATATTTCCCGTCCGTTATGAGACAACATTTATTGAAGATATTTAACTCCAACTCCTTAGAGCAATTCCCATGTACCATTCGGACACGAAATGCTATTTCACAGGTTTTTATTACTGATCGACACGGCTCTAATCGATCTAATAAAGATAAGCGAAATGAAACGAATTGCGCTATCAAGATCGAGAAGTCGATTCAATGCAATTTCGTTGATTCCACAAATGTTGAATCAATTTTCAATGAACCGTCCAAGATAAGTTTTATTAAACATTCAAAACAAATTGTTGATACTGAAAAATTGAATAAACCAGCATGCAAAAAATATGACAATTCGTATACGCAACCACGAAATATTGATAAATCCGTCATTCACTTGGAGAGCAAATTTCTATCAAATACTGATAATTCAATCGTACAAGCTTCACCAATCGTTGAAATTGGCATATCTACCGTGAAAAAATCGAATGAAGAAAAAGAGAGCCAATGCTTTCCCAGAAGTATTATGATTACGGAGCATGCCCATGAACGGACGTCGGGAGTTGCTTTGAATGGCCATAAACGTAAGAAACACAATCATTGCAATGATGTTAATTTGGGTGTCCCATTGAAAAAAGTATTAAAAAAAAATAACACCTACACAACACAAATCCCTATTGTGTCGTCGCCTTTTTCAAATGTGAGTCAAATTAATTTGGAACAAACGATGGTTGACAGTATCGTTGTAGAAAAAATTATATTGACGTCGCAAAAACGAATTGATAAACATAAAAAGGGATTGTGGGCTTCTCGTAAAAATAAAGTAAATAAAATTAAACGAGACAAATATATTGAAAAAAAATTGAAGAATCTCATTATCAGTAGTGATTTAGACGAGAACATAGTGTTACAGCGACAATCCAATGTTTTGAAAGTCCTCAAGAAGCGACACGGGAAACGTATTACAAACACGAAACCATTGAAAGATTGCACTTCCACCATTAATAAACTTAAATTGGATGCAGCACGTAAAATATCCAATAAGTACAAACAATTAAAAAAATCATTTGATACGATTAAATTAATATCTTCTAAGGAATATTATATATCCAATCTCGCCAGGATAATTGTTGGATCGTCACTAGAATGTCTCATGGAAGCGGAGTCAATTATAAAATGGTGCTTGCATACTAGACAAAAGTGGTTATACGACATAAAAACAAAGTTTAGATTGCTAAAAGATAAAATTGAAATTAAACTGACCAAGTTGGCTGAATGCCCTAATGTTTCAAATGAAGATAAGATGACTATTTTATGTGGAGCCATCAGAAAACACACAGCATCTTCTGAAGCGTATTTCATGGATACGGCATATCAAAAACCTGATGACTTTCAAGCCGCGATTATCATGGACAAAAATGGTCGAGCACTAAATATTTTACCAGTAATGAAGGATAAGAAAGGTCATATTTTCTGGAGCTGTTCATCATTCTGTAAACAAATAGATCGCAAACTCATCGATGTTTATCATGATTTTTTGCAGAAGATATTTAACTGCAGATTACGAAACGTTCGTGCAGTGTTGTGTAGAATTCACAAATGTACAGTCAATCAAGTTGACACTTTGTTGGGACATAGTCATGCCTGCTATATTAGCCCTACAATGTGTAAATCACCTTTTTTATCAGTAGAATTTTTATCGCCACACTTTCCAGATGTAAGAATGGTTAAGAGATCGTTTTATGCAATACAAGCATCTTTGCAAAAACTTTATGATTTAGATCGAGCATTGGAGACCATAGATTTTGAACAATTATCTATTATTGCGAATGATGCACGGGAAAAGTCCAAATCGTTCGCTCCTAACAAGGAAATAGATTTGAACGAAGAGTCTATAGTTTCAAATCACTTCGATGCATTCAAATCGTTGAATAGAAGTTCGCTGGATACACCAAGTTTCGCATGCATGTCGTGTGAAAAACTTTGTTTTTGGAAAAATGTTACGGCTATCAAAAACTTAAGAAAAAATATAACATCTCCATTTTGGAACGATTTGATCGAGTATGTGCATAATAAAGGAATGGATCATGAATACGTTTGTAATTATTGTCTCAATAAATTCCGATCGGGAAAATTACCACCGACTTGTATTTTAAACAATCTTGATGCGGGGGAGGTTCCTAAAATAATGTCGGATCTTAATGATTATGAGAAACTACTCATCCAGAGAGCTAAAGCATTTCAAGTCATTCAAAAGATGGGTGCAGTCACGAATAAAAATATGCCTTATAGGGCCATGAATAAAAAAGTGATAGGGAGAACCTTCCATTTGCCTTTACCTATTGAAGAAACGATAAAAAAAATTTGTCCCTCAACACAAGCACTTAATTTGGAGCATGAATTATACATTTTAGTTCGTGGAATACCCACAAAAGCTAAGATCATATGGGAAAATTTAGTTGACATAACTAAGGTTTACAATGTCCTCGTAGAGCTTAAAAAATTAAATCCTTTGTACTATGAAATCGAGTTACCAATGTCCTCAGATGCTCTTTTGGATAATTTAATTTCGGATGTTGAATTTCAACTTGAAGAAAATGAGCTTCATGATGAAAGTGAATGTCGAGAACCAAAAAATGACCAAATTGATAAAGAGATTCAAATAAGTAACAAATCTAATGAAGATAACGGATTTGAAACGACCGAAACGTTACGAGAAATGAAACAATGTAATCACGAAAATACCAAAGATCTTATGAAGCCTAAAGCATTGCTTACTCAAGTATCTCAGTCTGATTCTATCTATGAGCAATTCACTATCCACCCAATGTATAACGAAAAAGAAAATAAATCAGCTACAGAACTTTATCAAATGTTGAAAGTAGAAGATCTGGCACTCGATTTCTATCATAAGGCTTTGGACTTGAAATGTTTCCCGGATTTGTATCCCTACGGCATTAACGGACAACACCAAGAGAGGGTAGTTCGACTCACTGAGTTCGAATATATCAAGTCAAAACTTATGTCTAAGCACCCCCGGTTTCGCCTAAATCAGCAGTACTTATTCTTTTTATTAAACAACAGTAATATTCGTCAGTTAAGGAGGGGGATATTCCATAAGATGAATGTTACTGGTTCAATCTACACAGCTGGTAGATATTTACAACAATTGGATAAAGGGGAGCTCGAAGGAAATTTGGATACGATATTTACAAAGCTCCGCAACACGGAACAATATTGGCGAATTCCTAGATCAATCTTAAACTGTATGATTCAGCACTATGGTCCAGCTACGTGGTTTTTAACGTTGAGCCCCAGCGAATATTTGTGGTCAGATTTGATACAATATCTACGTAATATGAATCCTGCTATGGCAAACGCATCGGCCAATTCGCTAATTGCATCGGATCCTGTATCCGTGTCAAGATTCATGGACCATAAATTTAAAGCGATGTTAGACTTCATATGCTCGAAATCTGATCCTATCGGAAAAGTGACTCATTATTTCTGGAGACGTGAATACCAAACTAGAGGTACTCAACATTTCCATTTATTAATATGGGTGAAGGATGCACCGATTCTTGGTGAATCGTCAAATGAAGACGTTGCCAATTTTATTTCGAAATATGTAACTTGCCGATTACCTGAGAAAGATCAGTCACCGACATTGTACCGTAGAGTTACTACCCATCAAAATCATCATCATAACAGTTATTGCTTGCGGTCTAAAAAAATAAAAAACCGTACTATTCGGGTTTGCCGTTTTGGCTTTCCTCGGCCTGTAAGCGATACTTTCATTATGAGAAATGTTCCTATCGCCGTAGCTGGGAGAAGACAATTGAAAACCAGAAGCAGATTGTACGATCTTCCAAGGTCTGAGAAAGAAAAAAACATTAATGATTATAACCCTGTAATTCTCACAGCGTGGGAAGGCAACATGGATATACAGTTTGTTGGAGAAAAATCTTCTGTGTTGACAATGTATTGTACCAAGTACATATCAAAAGCTGAGAAAAGTTATGCTACCGAAATTTTTGAAGGAATAAGTTCGACAAAATCACTAGCAAGTCGTCTTTGGAACGTAGCTTTACGTATGTTGTGCAATAGAGAATGCGGTGCCCCCGAAGCCGCTGATACTCTTCTGGGATTATCTTTATACGGTACAGATCCTTCAACTACTGTTAGATGGGTGAATATAAATATGATAAGAACTCGGAGATTAAAATCTCTTAAAGAAATAAAGAAATTGGATGAAGATTCTACTGACATTTTCTATCACGATATTGTAGATTATTATGATCCGTCAAGACCAGTGGAATTGAATGAAATCAATTTATATGATTTCGCGAAGTGGTATGACATAGTTTTCTCTGAACCAAAAGGTGAAGTTGAGTATTATAATTTAGGTGATGGAAAATTTTTGAAACGTCGTGAAAGAGGTTATTTGATAAATCATTACAAATATGACATGAAAACACAACCGGAAAAATATTTTTATTCTTTACTGCTGCTTTTTCAACCATGGAGAGATTGGATTGAACTTAAAAATGGATGTGATACTTATGCGGAATCATTTTTGATGATGGAATCAGAACTCACTAATGCTCTACAGTATCACGAGCACTTAGAAGAATTAAGGCTTAATTTTGATTGTGTCAAAGAGCTTATCGAAAAGCAAATGGCTGAAAATATGAAAGGAGAGAAAATAGAAGGTAATAATGAAGATTGTGAGGATATAGGTTGTGTTCAAATAGAAGCTGATGATGCTATGAAAGATTTTGCTGACTTAGGCGATAAACATGATGCTGTTGAAATTAACGTCGATCAAATGATTTCGGAATTGAACGTTGACCAAAGACGAGTATTCGATAAAGTTACCCATACCATTAAATCGGAAAAAGATATTCTTCGATTATATGTTAGTGGTGAAGGCGGTACCGGCAAAAGTTTTTTAATTAAGACAATCAGATGTTGGATTAAGCAAATACTGGGAAAAGATACAGCAGTGGCAGCCCCTACGGGTTTAGCGGCGTTCAATATCGATGCATTGACATTGCATCGATTTCTTCAATTACCTGTTGAGCATGGTCAGACAACTAAATATAAGGATCTCTCTGACGTGGTTTTAAAAACAATTCGTGATCAACTGAAAAACGTTTCGCTTATTATTATTGATGAAATTTCTATGGTATCAAATATTATGCTACTTCAAATCCATCTTCGGTTAACAGAAATTTTCAATACACCAAACGTTGATGATGGTTGGTTCGGTAAAAAGCATATTTTACTTTTTGGTGACCTTCTTCAATTACCACCCGTGCGTCAAGAATCAGTATTCATAAAACTTTCTTCATCCAAAGCTGAACAGTTGTTGGAGTCGTTAGGGAGTGTGGATATTTGGGCTAATTTATTCAGTTACGATGAACTCACAATAAATATGCGGCAAAAAAATGATACATTTTACAAAGACATGCTTTCTCGAATCCGTATAGGATTTTCAACTGAATCGGATCGAAAAGCTCTGGATGCACGTAAAATTAATTTCAAAGCTGTTGAGTTCCGGGATAGAATACAAGAACTGTGTACTTATCTTGAAGGATTACCAGATGATGCCGTTTGTCTATTGCCTACAAATCATATGTGTGATGTTTTAAACGAAGCTATGTTAAATCGGCTGCCCTCAGAGGAAATTATACTAATAGCTTGCGATGATATAGACTGTCCTCGTTACAATAAATTGAAGGCAATGAAAATTTTATCTGTTGATAACGAGGATACTTCTCGAACCGCTGGTCTTGCAAATCGGATAAGCGTTAAAATTGGAGCTAAGGTCATGCTTAGACGAAATATTGATGTTACGTTAGGTCTAGTTAATGGAGCAATCGGTAAAATTGTTTCAACAATTCATTCACTTGATAAAAATGATGTGGAGAAAATTAAAATTCGTCTAAAAACGGGATTAGAATACGAAATAGAACGGGCAAGTGTTAAATTCCAAATAATGGATAGAGTTTATGTCGTACGGAAACAATTCCCCTTATGTCTAAGCTATGGGATTACTATACATAAAAGTCAAGGATTAAGCTTAGATTGTGTTGCGATCGATGCAGGAAATTCTATATTCACTTGTGGACAGACTTATGTCGGTCTTTCTCGTGTTACTACCTTAGACGGACTACATTTAATCAATTTCGATCCCCATTCTGTAAAAGCAGATGAGTTAGCTATAAGGGAATACAATCGTCTCAGACAGAAGTTTCGTACAGATCTTGCCCTCATAAAGTTTGCCAAACAATGGGCTCCCAAAATTCCAGATTTTGTTTGGGCTATACCCAAAAATGTTATGGAGTGTCAATCAGCGCCAAGTGAATGGAAAAATATGAGCTCCTGGTCTATTAACGGATTAACCAATACGGATGGTGTTTCGTGTTATGCTAATTCTATTATACAATGTATTTTCAATTGCAAACCTCTTAGGGAAGAATTTTTCAGAACTTCGGAGGAGAAAGAAAATCCTATACCTCTTTTACTTCGGTCTTATGTGGAAAGAAATAAATCAGTGAGTTTATGCGCTGTAAGAGAATATGTAGGAGAATCGTTTATTCAAAAAAAACAGCACGACGTTTCTGAATTTTTCATGGGAATCTGCAAAAAATCTGATTTACTTCGAAATGCTGTAGAACATAAATTGATTATTAAAGTTCGTTGTAAAGCTTGTCAATATACGACCACAAATGAACAAGCAAATAATATACTAGTTTTGAGCTTTCCGCGTGTTAAAAAAGCTTTTACTTTACAGGAATTAATTGAACATAGTTTGTCTCAGTGGAATCCGATTGAAGGACATCAGTGCAATGCTTGTGGCGGAATGGGAACACTCTTAACAAAAACTTCGCTATCAACTGTTAAAAACGTTTTGATTCTTCAACTTTTAATATTATCTATAGATGAAAAAACTATGAAACTTTCAAAGATTGATTTTAGTATTAAAGGTATTCCATCCGCTGTAGTTACTGTTTGCGGCGAAAAATATAAAGTCAATAGTGCTATTTTCCATCATGGTCGAACAGTATTTGAAGGGCATTATACGAACATGTTAAGATCTGGTACGTCATGGGTTTTTGCTGATGATGCTAAGGTCGAAAAAAGAAGTTGGCCGAGAAACGCCAAGAATAGTTATGTGTATTTCTTGGAGCGAACAAAAAAATGAATTAACGATAATAGTTGTGTCGTAACATGTCCTGTGAATTTTTTTCAAGTTCACAGTGCACAAAAAGTAGTCAAATCAAACCGTGAAAACAGCATGAGTGCTGTAAAAAAATTGGAGACAAGTACATTTATGTTATGTAACCTCGACTGAGTGAAACCCGACGTGTTACTCGTGTAGTCCAAAAAATAAATGCACGATGATTTATAAGAAGTTGTTCGATCTATTCTCTGGAAACTTGCTTCAATAATGAGCAATTCATTACTAAAGGTTATAAAAATCATTACTAAAGGTTATAAAAAAAAAATATTTCAAACGTAATGAAGAAAAAAAATGAATCTGTTAAATCTTGGTAATGTATGAAAAACATTTGGTTCAAAGGAACAAAAGGTTGTCAAATAAATGCAAAAGGGACGAGTACATCGGATGACGAATAAACAAAATTTTTAACATAATGGTGTGTAAAAAAAATTACGAAACCAACTGTGTTTGAATAAAACAATTAAGAAAAGCTTTCACAAATCATGAAAAAACATTATATTAAAAAAAATAAAAATCTGGAATTATTTTGTAAAGGAAAAAAAAATTCAAATAGAACGTGAAAAATTCATTCTTACGGGAAGTATCCGGAACTTGAGAAAGTTCTAAAACTTGCTTCAAATGAGCAATTCATTACTAAAGGTTATAAACAAACCATTTCAAACGTAATGAATAAAAAAAATGAATCTGCTAAATCCTGGTAATGTATGAAAAACGTTTGGTGTTCAAATGAACAAAACGTTGTCAAATAAATGCAAGTGACGAGTACATCGGATGACGAATGAAAAAAATTAAAAACATAATGGTATGTAAAAAAAATTATGAAACCAACTGTAAATAATTTCAACAACACAATTAAGAAAAGCTTTCACAAATCGTGAAAAAAACATTATATTTAGAAGAAATACAAATCCGTAATTATATTGTAAAGGAAAAAAAATTCAAATAGAACGTGAGAAATTCATTCATTCCTACGGGAAGCATCCGGAACTTGAAAAAGTTCTAGTGAATCAAAAAGTTACCAAAAAATCGCATCAAAGGTAAAAGTCATTTGTTACTCTATGGTGACAGATACTTAGAAGAAAATCGATTCTTCTCAGACTTTCAGGATCCCTTGGTATTCACAATATTCGATGTCGATTTCGTGTCGGTACAAATTATGTTTAAATATGTGCTAAAAGTACTTGTCCGGCCCATCACTTTTCATTCAAATTGCTCATTCAAATAAAAATCAAACTAGACCTTAATTAATGTATTATTTTTATGGAACTAGTATTAACGCTGCCGTTACACGCCCACTTGAATTCGAACATCATCTCATATATGCCCGGCGGCAACTATTTCTTCGCAACAATTCACTCATGTTTTTATGTTGATTTTAACAAAGTGCAATTGTGTATGTGATAATAAAAAAAAACGAGATTATACAGACGAATCCTCTCGAAAATTTATTAAAATGTGATTTATTATCAGTTGAATATCTTCAGTAATAGAATAGGTTAGTTGCTATAACAAATAAAATTCGGTTGAACAAGGAAATGTGAAGTAAAAATTGCCGTCATTTCAATATAAACTGGAGAGTTAATTTGGAAGCTTGACAATTTTTATCGTCCGAAGGGTATTTTTTCATCAATACACAATAATATCTCTTGTATATTACAGAAAAATTGAATGCAATTAAGTTAAAATCTCTTGGAGATAATTTTCTCAATTCCCTCTGTAGGCATACATATGATCCATCAGATCTAAAAGAGCCCTGATTTTTATTTGAATGAGCAATTTGAATGAAAAGTGATGGGCCGGACAAGTACTTTTAGCACATATTTAAACATAATTTGTACCGACACGAAATCGACATCGAATATTGTGAATACCAAGGGATCCTGAAAGTCTGAGAAGAATCGATTTTCTTCTAAGTATCTGTCACCATAGAGTAACAAATGACTTTTACCTTTGATGCGATTTTTTGGTAACTTTTTGATTCACTAGAACTTTTTCAAGTTCCGGATGCTTCCCGTAGGAATGAATGAATTTCTCACGTTCTATTTGAATTTTTTTTCCTTTACAATATAATTACGGATTTGTATTTCTTCTAAATATAATGTTGTTTTCACGATTTGTCAAAGCTTTTCTTAATTGTGTTGTTGAAATTATTTACAGTTGGTTTCATAATTTTTTTTACATACCATTATGTTTTTAATTTTTTTCATTCGTCATCCGATGTACTCGTCACTTGCATTTATTTGACAACGTTTTGTTCATTTGAACACCAAACGTTTTTCATACATTACCAGGATTTAGCAGATTCATTTTTTTTATTCATTACGTTTGAAATGGTTTGTTTATAACCTTTAGTAATGAATTGCTCATTTGAAGCAAGTTTTAGAACTTTCTCAAGTTCCGGATACTTCCCGTAAGAATGAATTTTTCACGTTCTATTTGAATTTTTTTTTCCTTCACAAAATAATTCCAGATTTTTATTTTTTTTAATATAATGTTTTTTCATGATTTGTGAAAGCTTTTCTTAATTGTTTTATTCAAACACAGTTGGTTTCGTAATTTTTTTTACACACCATTATGTTAAAAATTTTGTCTATTCGTCATCCGATGTACTCGTCCCTTTTGCATTTATTTGACAACCTTTTGTTCCTTTGAACCAAATGTTTTTCATACATTACCAAGATTTAACAGATTCATTTTTTTTCTTCATTACGTTTGAAATAGTTTTTTTTTATAACCTTTAGTAATGATTTTTATAACCTTTAGTAATGAATTGCTCATTATTGAAGCAAGTTTCCAGAGAATAGATCGAACAACTTCTTATAAATCATCGTGCATTTATTACTAAAACGAATAACAGAAAATAAACAAAAATAATCTAAAATAAATATAATTCAATGGAAACAGGAATAAAATTACAATAAGAAATCAAAACGAAACATAATGGGGAAAAAGTATACACAAATAAATACCACTAATACACAAATTACACGATAAAACCCGAATTTATTAACATCAATATCGAAAAATACAAAATTGCAAAATGAACCACAACATTGGTTATTAACTCAATTAATTTATTCCATTATATGGTCAACATAGACTTAATATACTAATCGACGTCATACGCCGAAAGGACGCCGAGGGGGTGATCCCAGGCCGGATGGTCCCAGTCGGACTCGGGATGAACCTGCCCCCACCTCCCCTCAAACATCCACCGGATGAAACCGGCATCGAAGTCCCAGGTTCCCCAGGGACAGCCGAGATCATCCAAAGACGAACATTTGGAATACCGGCGGTATTCGGCCTCATCCTCGATGTATGCCTGTAACATCATAGAAAAACTTAAATATTAATGAAAATAATTATAAAAAAGGGAACAGGAACCGTAGAAACAAAGGAATAGAATAAAGAAACAGAATAAGAGAATAGAATAAATAAACAAAAAAAAAAAAAAAAAATTTCAATAAATCTTTATAAACGACGCTAAATATAAAAAATAATAAAAAAAAAGAAAAGAAAATATAATAAAAATAAATAATAAATTAAATAAAACTTACAATAAATTCGTAGCGTAAAGATAACACCACGAACTCCAACATTTTCGACGATGTAGTGCCACGTCGTCGCTCGGGCATAGGCGGCCCGAACACAATCCGCTGAAAAGCAGAAAAAACATATTAAAGCCCACCAAGTGGATTAAAATAAAAAATATCAATAATAGATAAATAGACAAACTTACCGAAACCTCCCTTCGCCGAGTCTCAACCAACTCGGCAACCAGAGAATGATAATAGCTATTTATAACTCCGGCCATGATATTGGACTTCGAAATCTGCTTTTATAAAACTTCTACTGAAAATGCACAAATGACGTTCGAAGAACGAGTGAACGCGACAAAATTCGCGACAAACCCAACAGTAACCAGGGAATGCCAAAACGCTAACTCAACAAATTAACCGGAAGCTGGGAAAGAGACAGAATATATGGGTCACATTTTTCAAACGGGCCGGGAAAGAAATAGCCTACAATTTTTATTCAAACACTAAAAGCCTATAGTTTTATTCAAAACACTAAAAACTTTGGAAAAATTATGCAACAAAACGACTGACGATTCACTATGTTCCACCGTAGACAGCACATTAAAACCTTTATTGAAGAAAATCAGTTCCTCAATAACAGCGATATACAACTTCGTAGGCACAGGAGAAAATAGAAACAAAAGAGGATTAATTAACGGTCTAGGAACAGTAATCAAAGCAATAACTGGGAATCTCGACCAAGATGACGCAGAAAAAATAGACAAAAACATTGACGACATAATAACAAGACAAAAAACTGACGAAGATATGTTAAAAGAAAATGTACAAATTCTAGAATCTACACTAAAACTCTATAACGAATCCGCTTCCGGAATATTAGACAGAATGGACAATTTAATGCACATGATAGAAAGAGTCAAAAACACGGTAGAAAGTCAGTTTTCAACAATAAAAAAGAAACAAATGATAGACGAAAATATAAACGTATTTGCAACGACAGTCGAAGCGTTTACAAGCGACGTAAATCAACTAGCAAACTTTTTAACAGAAATTTACAAGGGAACAATAAACCCTACGGTAATTTCACCTAAACAATTAGCCGACTATTTAATAGAAGCAACTCCTTACATTCCTAAAGGATTAAACTTTCCAACAAACATTAAGAGTAGCGAAATGACTAACTTACTGAAAACAGCAGAAGTCACCAGCTATACAGCAAAACTACGATTTGTTCTAATTATCAAATTCCCTTTAGTCGAAAGTCCAATTTTGAAAGTCAACAAAGTCTACCCACTACCTACGAAAATCAATGAAAATCAATTCCAATTCATAGAAACTACATCTAAAATAATTATCGTTGACAACTACAAAAGAACGTATATAACAATGACTGAAGAAGATTTAAACAAGGCCAGAAAAGTCGACAATATTTATTACTACAAACCTAAACAGTCATTACAAACAATAAACGGCAATACGCCATGCGAAATAGCGATTTATTTAGGAAATAATCCCGAAAAACCACGATGTAATCAACGAATTGTAAAACTCGAGAAAACATTAATAATCGCACTAGAAAAAGAAGGTAGATGGCTATTCGTAGCCCCAAAACCCGAAAGCGTAAGAATAGATTGTAAAAATAAGTCTACGACACACGAAATAATCCACAACACAGGATTACTGGCTTTGGACGGAAAATGTTCCGCCACATCAATTAATTTTCAATTGTTTTCTCTAAATGAACAGCGACAAAATGAATTTATAACATATGTACCATTATACAACTTAACAAACGCAATTGGAATGGTAAACGCTAATCACCCTATTTTCAATTACAGCGTACCATCAAAAATAATTACCAATCCACTAGAAACGAACGCATTAGGAGAAAGAATCGAAATTCTTAAGAAAAAACTAAATGAAGAACCAAATATTTGGGCACATCCCTATCATATAATCGTAAATTATTCTATAAGTGCCATTAGCATGACTATGATCATTTTAATAATCATCATATTAACAATTTTCAAAGCTAAACATTGTCAACGAATTCGATTAATACAACAAACTAATGATATCGAACCAGCCCCGACTTTCGTGGCAAGACCAAAAATTATAGAAGAACTCGCATCTGAATCTACTAACGACAAAATTGTTATCAGAAAAGCAAAATCAAAAAATGCAAATAAAAATGGATCATTGTAACTAGAAAAAAAAAAAAAAAAAAAAACTTACATTAAACAGGAAAGGTACTAGAAAACGAAATCGTTCAAATTTAATTATTTTATTCCGTGCGAAAAAATAGCCGAAATGAATTTCGTCTCCCGAAGGGGGGAGGGATGTTGTGCCCGTACATCGCACTCCTAAAATAAAGAGTATATAAATCGTTTTAAATGATTTTCTATATTCGCATTGTCAATAAATAAATTTTAAAAAATGTTTAACTGTGAAAAAATATGAGATCTATTGTAACATATACAGTGAATGAATTACGTTTCCTGTAGGAATTCTGAATTTTGGAAATAAAAAAAAATGAGATCATTTTCTAACGTAGCCAAGTACAGTGAATGAATTAAGGTTCTTGTGAAATTCATTCGTGTACACTTTTAGCCCTAATCCCTCACTTATTCAGAAAAATTTTCCAGCAAACGTCACAGAGCAACAAAGGTTTCTCGAATGATTCTGCAATTATTAAGAGATTATCATCTGTTTTTATGCTAGCTCGGGTTATAAACTTAAAACAGTTTACGCGTACAAGTGCATGCATTGTATCTATACGATGAACTGCACAAATTCATTTTCAACATTACACACAAGCTTGGCGTGCATGGTTTTCAATCGGAAGCTCGGGAAGAGACAATTGTTCAAATTTACTATGAAAACAATAATTAATTAGAATTGTATGAACGAGTGTGAAAAAAACCGATCCCCCAATAAAATAAGAGGGGCCCTGTTATATAATGATTTGGTAAACAATACAGATGGGTGAAATTTGTGGATAAAATTGAACAATTAAACGAACGGATAAAGAAATGAAATCAATCAATCCCTTTATATGCCTTTATCTTGTACGGATAGATACGGCCATTCTTTCATGCCCATACGCATTTTAATTTATCCACGCGTCACTTTCACTCGTTTGTCCGTACACTCTTTTTTTTACCAAATGGGCAGTATTTACCACAAGTATTGAAATGGATGAACAAAGAAGTAAGCTGTGTAAACATTGATTTGAGAAAAGAAAACGTGTTGAATACGAAACATTTGGAGTAATGAATTTATCAGTCAAACTAGTCAAGAATAGATATTTTTCTTTGTGTACATAGCGCGGGATCTCACGTCGAACTACTCAATAAAATAGTTGGATGGAAAAGGGATGGCAAATTAAAAAACAATTACATGAGAGGATCATCAAGTTTTCTTCAAATATATGGACGGATGAGGCATTCCTTCGCCGAGCTTCCGATTGAAAACCATGCACGCCAAGCTTGTGTGTAATGTTGAAAATGAATTTGTGCAGTTCATCGTATAGATACAATGCATGCACTTGTACGCGTAAACTGTTTTAAGTTTATAACCCGAGCTAGCATAAAAACAGATGATAATCTCTTAATAATTGCAGAATCATTCGAGAAACCTTTGTTGCTCTGTGACGTTTGCTGGAAAATTTTTCTGAATAAGTGAGGGATTAGGGCTAAAAGTGTACACGAATGAATTCCACAAGAACCTTAATTCATTCACTGTACTTGGCTACGTTAGAAAATGATCTCATTTTTTTTTATTTCCAAAATTCAGAATTCCTACAGGAAACGTAATTCATTCACTGTATATGTTACAATAGATCTCATATTTTTTCGCAGTTAAACATTTTTTTAAATTTATTTATTGACAATGCGAATATAGAAAATCATTTAAAACGACGGTCACGACCTTTTAATACTTGGCGTGCCTTTTTTACTTTTTGAAGTTTTAATATTTACTGATTTCACTTCTTTTTGCGAGACGTGACAACTATATAGGAATCGTATTTTATTCACTATATTTGTCAACTTCAGAAAACGATCTCATTTTTTTTTATATTTTGAAGTTTTTTATTGATAATGCAAATATAGAAAATTATTGGAAACTACGGTCGCGACCTTTTAATAATTGGCGTTCTTTTTTTACTTTGTCAATTATTTTTTTTTCTAATTTAGCTTATTTTTTAGAGGCGTGACAATATTTACTTAAGAAAAAAAATACGTTCCTCGTCTTCGACGAAAATTTTTAAAACGATTTGTTTCAAGTTGAGTGCTTTTCTCTATGTGCCAAAAGCAATCGACACAGCCAATTTTTCTATGTAGACGGACGAAAACTGTGCGGTTATGTTCATGTGAGTTGAAACCTTTTACAAGCAATAATGGTGACGATTTTGATTATCCATTCAGCAAATCGAATTTTCCAATGAAAGATTGGGAAATTCCTATGCAATGGGATGATATTTTCATTTTCTATTCCTTTTTTTGAAAAGCTCCACTTGTTTACTTGGAAAAATGATTTTTGAAACTATCTTCTTCTCATTCATGGATTCCATGTTGACATGGATACTGTCAATGGTTTGCAATGCCCAAGGAGATGTTTCCATGGTATTCAATGTCTAAGACCACAGCTTTATGGTTATTGGTGTCCAGTGATATTTTTTCATGGTCTACTGTAACGTCTGAACCTGCCTCGTCAATGTAAACTATTAAATCGCAGATCTAGATATCGATAACTATGAGGAAACATATCGTAAACCATTGCACCGTTTACCTAAATATCGGGAAATATAAAATTGTCGAATATATATTGAAAAATACGAAGGCATCCACCTAGACATCGAAAACCCTATAGTCGCCAAACTAGACATCGAAAACTATAGAGCCGACGACCTAGATATCGAAAACCTTAGAAAAACTCACCACACTATCGGAAACTATGGAGCCTGTTTAAAAATAGTTATGTGATGGAAATATATGTCGACATTTTTCACACCAAAAAACAAAAAATCTTATATTCACTGTCGGTAACACTCCGATCAATTTTTCTCTTCTTGTTTCCAAGGAAACGAAGAAATCAACGGGTTCGTGTGTTTTTTTTTTCAAAACCAGTAAAAAGAAATTACCATTGAATCAAACTTTGGGTCCATTGCACGTTTTTTTTCAATTCATCCTTTGACATGAATTGCACTCATCTCAATTAATTGTTTACTTCGACTACTCGTTAAGTTTTGTTTGCATAGTGCTTACCAGTGATATTTTTAATTTGATATTATCAAAAGAATTCAAATGTCTGAAGACACAAAGCTCACCCGCTGATTAACCGGAACCAGACGCCACCGCAATCCGGTTAATCTGTGTCTTCAGGTTCCTCTCCTCAATCTTTCTTCTGATCATGAGTGTGGCACGCTTGTTAAATTACGCAAACATCGTTATACCGCTTTACAATCGAAGTTATACCGCTCTACGTTTTAACCTTTTTTTTATAACCAAGAATAAAGGTAATGTTCATCTTTATGATTATTATTTATGTTAACAAATGTACGATATTGTATTAACTCTAACCAACTCTCAAACTATGTGATTTTCCATCTGAATAAACTTAACCTATTTCCTGGAACCAGGTATTATTTATTCGATCAGAGCCATTAACTTTCATATCGGGAACCATGGACAAATTCACCTTAACATCGGAAACTATGGAGCTATCGACCGGGATAGTGAAAACTATGAAGTCGTCAACCTAGTCCACGAAAACAATGGGAAAACATACCTGGACATTGAAAACTACGGAGCCGTTGATCTAGACCTCGAAAAGCATGAAAAAAAAACATACCAGGACGACGAAAGCCATGGAGAAATATACCTAGCCATCGAAAACCATGGAGCTGTCGACGTAGACATCGAAAACAATGGAACCGTCGACCTAGACCATGAAAACCATGGAGAACCATAACCAAACATCGAAAACTATGGAATTGTTGACCTAGCGTCAAAGGCCATGACGGAATATACCTGGACCACGAAAACCATGAAGGAACATACGTAGACATTTAAAACTATGAAGAAATATACCTGGACATCCAAAACCATGGAGGAATATACCTAGACATTGAAAAATATGTAGACACATACCTAGACATCGAAAAGTATGGAGTCATCGACCTAGATCACGGAAATGATGAAGAAATATACCTAGAGAACAAAAACCATGGAGGAATCTACCTAGTCCACGAAAACCATGGAGAAACATATCAAGACATCGAAAACTCTGGAGGAATATACCTGAACCACGAAAACCATGGAGGAATCTACCTAGACCACGAAAACCATGGAGCAATGTACCTAGACCACGAAAACCATGGAGAAACATATCCATACATCGAAAACCATGGAGGAATATACCTGGACCACGAAAACCATGAAGGAACATGTCCAGACATTCAAAACCATGAAGGAATATACCTAGACATCAAAACCCATGGAGGAATTATCCTAGACCACGAAAACCATGGAGAAGCATACTTGGACATCGAAAACTGTGGAGCCGTCGACCTCGACCGCGAAAACCATGATAAAACATGCCTAGACATTGAAAACCATGGAGGAATATACCTGGACCACGAAAACCATGAAGGAACACGTCTAGACATTGAAAACCATGAAGGAATATACCTAGACATCAAAACCCATGGAGAAATTATCGTAGACCACGAAAATCATGGAGAAACATACCTAGACATCGAAAACTGTGGAACCGTCGACCTCGACCGCGAAAACCATGAAGAGACATACTTAGACCACGAAAACCATGGAGAAATATACCTTAGACATCAAGAACTATGGAGAAATACACCTGGACATTAAAAACTATGGAGAAATACACCTGCACATCAGAAACCATAGAGGAATATACCTAGACATCGAAACCCATAGAGGAATTATCCGAGACCACGAAAACCATGGAGAAACATGCCTGGACATCGAAACCTGTGGAGCCGTCAACCTCGATCGCGAAAACCATGGAGGAATATACCTAGACATCAAGAACTATAGAGAAATACACGTGGACATGAAAAGCTATGGAGAAATACACTCGCACATCAGAAACCATGGAGGAATATACCTAGACATCGAAATCCATGGAGGAATTATCCGAAACCATGAAAACCATGGAGAAACATACCTGGATATCGAAAACTAAGGAGCCGTCGACCCAGACCTCGAAAACCATGAAAAAACATACCTAGACGACGAAAGCCATGGAGGAATATATCTGGACATAAAAAACTATGGGGTCGTCCACCTAGAAATCGAAAATCGCGATAGAATGTACCTAAACCTAGTCCTCCAAAACCCATGAGCTATCGCCCTAGACATCCTCGAAAAATCCAGCGGCGTCGACCAGAATTTTATATTTTTTTATTTTTATTATTTATTATTTAATGTTATTCGTATTATTCAATTTTTTTATTTAATTATATTATTATCATTTTATATTATATATTGTATAATATAATATTATATATTAATTATATTAAAATATTTATTATAATAATATTTTATTATTAATTAATATTAATAAATAAAATATATATTATATAATTATATACATATTTTATGCGCAAACCAGGAGCTGGTATTGCCCCCGCTGTGCGCCCATTCTCTGTCTCTCTCGCTCGGCGACGCAGAAGGAGAGGGGGTAGCCGCGTTCAGCGTAGTACGTGACGTAGAGTGTGACAAAAGGAAGAAATCGTGCAAAGGACGTAAGTCCAAATGTAAACAAGCGTAACTTACGCCCCTCTGTCTCTAAGAAAATGAAAATCCCGAAATGATGGATTTTAAATCACTAACGTTACATATCTCAGGATCTACTGGACGGATTTACTTGCAACAAAGACCAATGGAAAGAGAAAAATCGAAAAAAAATCGTCACAAATTTTAAAGTTCTTTTATGAAATGGTTTATTTGTGAGAGCCATTTGAAAATTCTGTGACGTCATAAAACCGGCATATTCGCGTATATAAGAGTAGCGGCAGGGCTCGCGCTGGCTTTTCTTTTGCGCTGCAGTTTTTCCTTTTAATACTTGGCGTCGAGCCGCTACCGCGTCTCTTGATTAAGCGTTCTCAGCATAAATGCATCGACGGCGAAATACCGACGTTCTCGAACGAGCGCATCGACCCTCGATGTCACCATCGAAACTTCGAGAAAGAATATCACGCCATATTGTCGCGAGAGGGGGAAAAACCCCGAGTCTATAAATTTACCAACTAACCAAAATTCGACAGTCTTTGACGAGAATTGTAACGATTGGTCTCGAGGCAATAAAACCTCGAATTTGTAACTTCTTAAATAAACTTATTGTTAACTTGTTGTAAAAGTATCGAGTTGGAGTTCAGCTCTTTTGGCCTAAATCCCTTAAATACTCGTCCTTGATAACTCGTCCCTTCGCGACGGTCTTCGCGGACACAACAACAGTCAGCTGTTATTTTGATCATGTATTAGTTATTATTAAAGCAGTGATTAAAATATTGGTGTTATCGGTACTTACAAGCAACATCGTCGTTGGCTGTTCTAGGAAGCGCAGCTGAAAAGTCCGATAAGTAATCAATAATACGATTCACAATTGCCGTCTTTTCCTCAATATGTCCGCTAGGCATACGTATTACAGAGTTATTGCTCTCATCAGAAATCTCCGAATAATCAAGGTCAATGATAGGCCGTCTTGTTTCTTTTTCTATGTTGCTCGATGTACTGGTGCTCGGTTCTACTACTTCCGGTTGTGCCCGTAAAACCTCTTCTTCCGCAATCAGGGCGCTTTGAATAAGAGCCTCTTCTTCGTCACGTGAGGCGTTGAAGAAACACCTATCAAGAGACTCGGTAGAGTTTCGGGACAAGTACATTGACAGCCCTGTCGTCTGCTGGCCCGAGGCTCTCGCCGATATACTTTCTCTGAATAAAACGATTCGCCGTGGTGGGGGTAAAATTGGCAAGTGATTTTTTTGAATTACCGAAGTTATGAGTCATCTGAGGCTTTGAAAATCGAACTTTCAGCTAATTAAGAAATTCTCTTTAGATTGCGCCCAAAATCAACACGATCGGTGGCATAATTGCTGAGAAAAAACTTTGCACGGGCTCAAGATTATGCAAAAGTTACTGACACATCACGAGTTCGACGTATACGTATACGCGTTTTGACGTAGTTAGTGGTAGTAGAGTTGTTGCCTCTACGCATTCTGATTGGCTCAACGATGTCGGCTCCTCCAGCTGCTAGGCCGACCGCGGGTGAGGCTCAAGTGTTAGAAGGCCTAAAATAGCGAACAGGCATTCTGTATATCTATATATGCGTTATACAGAATGCCTGTTCGCCATTTTAGGCCTTCTAACTTTTGAGTCTTACCCCGACCGCGCTCAGACTCCGTGAATATTATATTATATATATATATATATAAACCATGTGCCACTTTTCGATCATCGTATAAACAAACGGAGTTTTGACATTATGGAATGCGTGTGGGATAAATAAAAAAAACTTTCGTCATCTAACGAAGTGCATAGTACTAAAACCTGTGGAATGCTAAACTAAACCGATATAAAAGCAGTCGCGTAAATGTAGTCTGTGATCTGTCGTGTGTAAAAAAGAATAAAATAAAAATGAAATGCATGTCGACGAAACTTTTTAAGATTTCATTAATTCGTTTGACTGAAAATAAGTTTATCATTTATATCATTTGTAAATAGGTTATATGATATCAATACATCGATACGCACATCCGAAACCACCTGAAACTTGTTTTCATACTGAACGTCATTTTGACAGGTGAGGTTATAATCCCCAAAGTGCTGTTGTGCAGACTCTAATTAATAAATGAAAATGGTTAGTGAAAAGTGGTCAATATTTATTTTGTTAAAACTTGTGGTATACTAAACCGGTATAAAAGCGGCCGCGTAAATGTAGACTATGATCTGTGTGTGCTAAAAAATATAAAAAAATGCGCGATGCATATGTCAACGAAACTTTTCAAGATTTCATTATTTCGTTCGATTGGAAATAAGTGTCAACTGAGATAATCTTTCAATTAAACCAGAGTTCGCGGAATATTGTCCAGTGTAAATATATCATCAGTTGCGTGATAACATATCATATGTAATAATGTAGGTCATATATACGAGTTCCCTTTGATAGCTGTGTGGTAACGAACCGGCCGGGGTTTGACGTTACGAAGTGCGGGACAAATGTAACAAACGTTCGCATAGTTAGTAAATAATATAAATAAGGCAAATCAGTTTATCAAAAATAGGTCTGGAAGTTGTAAGAAAAAATGTTCGTCAACCTATAACGTCAAATTTTCTTTTTGCGATCTGAAATATTATGGTTGATATTTAATAAAACAAGAACATACAGAACTGTTAGTATATATAATGTGAGAAACTCCAATCGAATAAATGTTTTCTAATTTATTTCTTGTGTCATCATTATTTTTGAATATTCCCATATTTTGCTTCCTATTGAGTTTGGCTCTGCTCTATCCGATCCTTGTTTTGACTCCATCGGTTTGCAGCGGATGGATACATATTATTAATTGGTTTCCTAATATGTGTCCTATGATTTTCTAATATTTCATCATGCTGATTGTGGTAACGTAATTCAAGTGGTTTCCGACTATGATCATCAATCGCACATTTTGTATATCAGATTCTCAAAACAGTTTCTGGTGTTGATATAAGTGTAGTTATACTTTTTCCACCTGGCCTGTCGAGTAATAAATTTTCAAACTTGTTCCAAAAAGTCTTTGGATGTTTTTTTTGCTGATAGTATGAAACGTTGAATCTTCGGAATGCGGTAGGCAAACACAAATTTTGACAACAATACTTATGAAATAACGTGTATGTTGAGTATTCCTATTCCGCAAACTGCAAATGTGGAATTATTGGTGAAAACATTCATTACGATATGTCTACAGTTGCTCAGTTTTGGATGCGATTGAGTATAATGCCTGCCAACATCATGGAAACCTACAGAATTTCTGAATGTTATGTGCGCTATGTCATTTTAATGTAACATCATGACTTTGAACAACTTTTCACTATAATACTATATAGATTTGGACCATTGAAATACAGCAAAAATCTGCAAACTATAAAATTTATATACTTTGCCATTCATTTTACTTTTTGACTCTCACTGCAACATAAATATGAAGGGAAAAATTCATTAGAAAAGTCTTCAGTTGCTCATTAATGCTTTGAAATTTGATTTGAAATTGAATGAAAATGATTTGAAATTGCTGTTTTCGAAACTCATTGCGCAGATACATTGAATTGCAGCAGATAGCTGCGAACTTTAAAACTTCTGTGGATAAATATATATGCTAATTATCACTTCCTATCTTTAATTATGGTAATATGTAATGGAACTTGATTCAGCAAGTTTTAAAGTGTTTCTTTTCAAATAGTATTGAAGTTTGTATTACTGCGGTATGGAGCGAATACCTTCAAATTTTGATATTTTTGTGTCGCAGCATGTGTGCCAATCATTTGTATTTTTTACTCCAACGTAACATGTAATTTCAAAAATTCATCACAAAAGTTTTCATCTTTATTATTTAACTTAATTTTCCTTTTTCTAAATTCCATGCTAAATTTCTGATTTTCTAAATTTATTTCTAAATTATCCTGAAATGAAATTGTTTTCCTCCACAACCAATGCAGGTACCTTAAACGTCTTTGATTTCCGTTGCTCTGTTGAATTAAGTACGCTCAGTTTTTTTTGCTTCTTTAAGTTCTGACATAATAAATGTTTCCGAGTGCCTTTTATCTGCAACTATCAAACTGTAGATAATTGGATCTCAGCGGCCACTTGCAAACTTTGGAAATATATTTCATCAGGGGCATGTTTTGGATGACACGAAAACGTCTAGATTCCGAATGCAAAAGCGACATTTAAAAATGGCCAATTCTGTTGGATTTGTTGTGTCTTGAATTTGATCTGTTTTCCTCTTTTCCTTTCTTTTTTCAAACGTTATAAGCCGGAAATCATATCTCAGCCCGCAACACGCATTGCTACATGCTCTTGAGTTCCCAATGGACAAAACATATTAGAAGACAAGGGGAAAAATCGCCAAAGTCCAAGAATAGATCTGTGACGAAATATTTCCAGTACAATTTCGACGAAATTTAGGTCTTTTTTCGTGGAAACCAACGTTATAAGCCGAAAATCATATTCCGGCCTCCAACCCGCTTTCGACCGTGCTCTTTGGTTCTTAATTGTCAAAACATATTAGAGTACGAAGAAAAAAATTGCCAAAGTCCAAGGACAGACCTGTGACGAAATATTTTCAGTACAATTTGGACGAAAATTAGGTCTTTTTTCGTAGAAACCAAAGTTATAAGACGAAAATCATAAATAATTCATAGAAATTTAAACTAAAATCCTATAGTCAACTGAACATAAATAAGGAACTTTTGAGAAAAAAGACGTGATATCAAACCATAAACTTCCCCTAGGAAAAAAAAGGTTGGGACCAGTACATTGATGGTCCCTCGTTTGCTGATAATTCCATCCATAAAAAAAACTTTAAAAATATTTTTTTTTTAAATTGTCAAAAAAATGATTTTATAAAAAAAAATACAGAACAATTCGAAAAAATTTGCACAAATCTTGAAAAAACATTATCTGTAAAAAAAACTAATCTGTATCTATTTTTTAAAGTGTCAAAAGAATCAAATAACAAGTAAAAAATAAAAAACCGAAAAATCGCGCTTGAAATCATTTTGGAAACCGATGCCTCATTCTTCTTATTTGATTCGAACAGCTAAATCAATTGAAAAAAATTCCATCTATTTTACGTGCAGCATTAAAATTTATTATATCAATTCGAAGCCAAGTATTTTCTAATGAATTGAAAAAAGTTACCACTTGAGTTACATGCAGCACTAAAATTTATGATATCAATCGAAGGACAAGTAATTTATGAGTAACTCCAAATTTCAACATTATGGAATTGTTCTAAGAAGCTTTTAAATCCAAAAAAATCACATGCAAGCTAGTCATTTCTTACTCTATGGTGGCAAAGACTTATAAGAAAATCGATTCTTTTCAGACTTTCAGGAGCTTCTGATATTATTCACAATATTCGACGTCGATTGGATCGATACAAATTATGTTTAAATATGAGTTAAAAGTACTTGTCCGGCCCATCACTTTCCATTAAAATTGTTTATTCCATTTAAAAATCAGGGCTTCTCTAGAACTGATCGAGCACAAATATTCATGCAGAGCGAATTTAGAGAGTTATCTTCAAGTAATATTCCCTTAATTGCACTAATTGAATAAGAGTGGAAACGAATTGTCCTGTACTATACAAGGGATGTTATTGTGCATCGATAAATAAAAAAACATTTTGCACATTAAATATGTTCAAGCTTCCAAAAATAACGCCCCAGTTGGTATTGGAATGACGGCAATTTTTACTTCTCACTTTATCCAGCGAACGAATTTCATTCGGTATAACTAATCTATACTATTATTAAGAACATTAAACTAATAATAAATCGCATGTCAATAAATTTTTAACCGGATTCTGCCGCACAATTTCGTTTTTTTATGATTGATTTTTATTTGAATGAATAGTGATGGGCCGGACAAGTACTTTTAACTCATATTTAAACATAATTTGTATCGATCCAATCGACGTCGAATATTGTGAATAATATCAGAAGCTCCTGAAAGTCTGAAAAGAATCGATTTTCTTATAAGTCTTTGCCACCATAGAGTAAGAAATGACTAGCTTGCATGTGATTTTTTGGATTTAAAAGCTTCTTAGAACAATTCCATAATGTTGAAATTTGGAGTTACTCATAAATTACTTGTCCTTCGATTGATATCATAAATTTTAGTGCTGCATGTAACTCAAGTGGTAACTTTTTTCAATTCATTAGAAAATACTTGGCTTCGAATTGATATAATAAATTTTAATGCTGCACGTAAAATAGATGGAATTTTTTTCAATTGATTTAGCTGTTCGAATCAAATAAGAAGAATGAGGCATCGGTTTCCAAAATGATTTCAAGCGCGATTTTTCGGTTTTTTATTTTTTACTTGTTATTTGATTCTTTTGACACTTTAAAAAATAGATACAGATTAGTTTTTTTTACAGATAATGTTTTTTCAAGATTTGTGCAAATTTTTTCGAATTGTTCTGTATTTTTTTTTATAAAATCATTTTTTTGACAATTTAAAAAAAAAATATTTTTAAAGTTTTTTTTATGGATGGAATTATCAGCAAACGAGGGACCATCAATGTACTTGTCCCAACCTTTTTTTTCCTAGGGTAATCTTTAACGATTCAAATTACTCATTGAGCTTCACCGTGATACACAACACAGTGTGCTTTAAGCACTTACTTCTGTACTCCTGAACGAGGTCTTTGACGGCCGGTAAACTTTCGTGATTTCGGCGCACAAGCTCATTGTACACGCACTCTAGTACACAATACCCCTTAAAAAAACCTCTGTTGTAAGCCGTTATTATACCGCGTAGAGGCATCCACCATATAACATATTTTAAGCGTGTAATTAAGCACTTTTTCCGAAGATGATATAAATCGTTACGCCATCTTTCATCAACACGGCGCCTAAGTTGACTACTACAGCATATAGCCAAACGCAAGAGCTTCAAAATGCATGTACGAATAAGGACTGCATCTGTCATCGTGGTTTAGCAGTGAAATTATTTATCGCGACACGGTTGAACGAAGACTGGCTCTCCGCCCGTTTTTACCGCTCGCTCATTTTTTACCTATCTCTCTGCTTATGTGTGTATGTGCTCTTATATGCTTATTCAAGGGTACATACTTAATAGCAAAAATGTTTTCTTTTCCGTGAGAGGATTCATTTCTGCAGACACAACGAATACATCTCTTTTTCATTAAACTAAGGTTGCGTTTATATTTTGCGCGGATCTCTTTTTCAGTAAGCTAGGCCTGCCTTATATTATCAGCAGCTAATCGCGCAAAGCGGTCCTCTATTGAATTAATTGCAGAGCAAAAACGCTGCCTCTTTTACACTTTCTTTTCTAAAATACATAGAGGTGGGCTTGCAGAATCTGCAGAATCTACTATATGAAAGAGAGGCGCTGCATGCACCGTACCGATAGTTCTTCTGTATTTCTTTCTCCCTCCCGCTTATCGGTATGTAAGGGTGCAGCCTTTGTTATAACTCTGCCTTTATCACCATCGCTGGCTCCGCTGTATTTCTTGCTCGCTCCCTCTCACAGGTATATGCGTATGCAGAATTTACTATAGGAAAGAGAGACTCTGTATGTATCGCACCGATGACTCTTCTGTATTTCTTTCTCCCTCCCACTCATCGGTATATAAGAGCACAACCTCTCTGTCTTTATCATATGCACCAACGTGTAAGAGTGGAAAAGAGATACGACGGCATCGTTGGCGTGATAGAGACAGGGTTATTTTCCTCTCAAACAACAAAACGTCATGCTGGGGGCGTATATCTCGCGAGACGCTGGCGGCTGTAACTTGAGCATTAAGAGCTGAGCGCAGGAAAGAGACGGTGGGAGAAAGAAAGAGAAAGGAGTATTGATAATCGTATAGATGTGTTTCCTTTTTATTCCTGTTTTTTCAAATATCTCGAGAACGGTGCGAGATACGCGAAAACCGAGAAAATTTTGGGGGTTTTCTAAAGGGGGAACCAAAGAGGCCCAGTGGTTCGAATGGCGTAACAGTTTTTCAAAATTCTCTTTTTTTTTTAAAAATATCTCGAAAACGGTGCGGGGTATGGAAAATACAGACGGGCCTTCTGAAACGCAGCGTTTTGAAAAATCATTTGAGCCGACAATTTATTCCAGCAGAGTCTTTAAGATGTTCGACATTTTTGTTGTTTTATACATATATTGAGCCAATCTCAAAACACCCGAAAAGAGAGAATTTTGAAAAAGTTGTTAGGCTATTCGAACCACCGGGCCTCTTTGGTTCCTCTTTAGAAAGCACCACAAAATTTTCTCAATTTTCGCGTATCTTGCACTGTTCTCGAGATATTTGAAAAACAGGAATAAGAAGGAAGCACATCTATATGGTTATCAATACTCCTTTCTCTTTCTTTCTCTCACTGTCTCTTTCCACGTGAGTTCTTCTTCCAATGCCCCGTGCCTGTGCTAGGGTTACACGAGCCAGCATCTCGCGAGATATACTTCTCCTGGCGCCTTATTGCCGGCGCATAACCAAAACACTGAGTTTTCGCTACCGCGTGGTATATATTACTCGAAGCTCGTGGCTTGGATCAGCTGCTTTTGTAATGAAGCTCTTTTGATCAGAGCTCCTCGACAAAAATGTCGAACGCCCTAAAGAGAGCGTTTTGAAAAATTTTTATACCATTCTCTTAAATTTTCTCAATTTTCACGTATCTTGCACCGTTCTCGAGATATTTGAAAAACAAGAATAAGAAGGAAGTACATCTATACGGTTATCAATACTCCTTTCTCTTTCTTTCTCTCACTGTCTCTTTCCACGTGCGTTCTTCCTATGGTCCGTGCTGGTGCTAGGGTTACACTCGCGAGATATACTTCTCCTGACGCCTTATTGCCGGCGCATAACCAAAACATTGAGTTTGCTACTGCAGGGCATATATTACTCGAAGCTCGCGGCTTGGATCAGCTGTTTTTGTAATGAAGCTCTTTTGTCCAGGGCTCCTCATCGAGGAGCGAGAGCCTACTATAAAGAGTATATTACATACCGCTCGTGATAGATCTTCTACATACAATACACTCTCAATGTGAAGAAAGGTGTGAAATTATCACCCTCCACTTAACCTCTGAGCTCATCATCAAGGAAGACCTCCGTATTCCCCTCCCCCTCGCTTTGCCCGTGGCTTATTCGAGACAATCTTTTAATCACTCATCAAGTCAGTCTCAAAAGAACGCTCGTACTAATTACACCTCCCCGAGTTTTTCGCTATTATTATTATTATTTACAAATCTCTGTGCCATGTACCCGCGTTATTCAGATTTTTTGTTCATCGAGAATTTTTTCCGCTGCCGTGTCGTGTTAGTAAATAACACCCGAAGTGTATTTATCCGCACACGAGCTTTGGAGAAAACGCTGAAGCATTACACGCTCCTCATGCAGCAGTACTATGGGGACCTCAAAGCTGGGACGCATCTGAGTGCTCGCGAAATCAAAGCGGGTGTGAACTGTGTTGTGTCGACGCCCTGGAGCCCTGCAGTATACCGTGGCGAAGTCATAAATATTGACAGCTACGGATGCGTCGAGGTCTATCTCGTGGATTTCGCCGAGAGCGCCTTTTACGATATGAACAGTTTGTATGAACCCGTAACGCTTTTGACCGTCATACCGGCGCTTCTTATAGAGTGCGCTATTGAAGGTCTGTTCAATTATTGTGAGCATGAATACGTGACGCGCGCTCTTTCCGCGATGTGCGAGGGACATTTTTTTAGAACCCAGGTGGTCACGCATACAGATGGTGAACATCTTAGTGTTTTGCTCTCCGACACCGGCGAAGAACGCGATATAACAACCGAGATTATTCAGAATGTCGTGCACCCCGATGACGTTTTGTTTGGCGATGAGGGATACGACGACACCGAAGAGTGAGCGCGCGCGCGCGCGCGCGCGCGCGTGTGTGTGTGTGTGTGTGTGTGTGTGTGTGTGTGTGTGTGTGTGTGTGTGTGTGTGTGTGTGTGTGTGTGTGTGTGTGTGTGTGTGTGTGTGTGTGTGTGTACGTGTAAAAATAAAACGGACTCTGGCTAAATCATGAACAAGGCGCAGAAAAAAGCGGTTGCATCGAAATGGTGAGTTTTTGATTTTTTCGGTTTGAAAATTAATAAACCAGGAAAAAAATTCTATAGAAATAATAAACGAAAAATTGAAAAGTTCAAAAAAATTCAACAAAAATAAAAAATAATCGAAAAAAATTCTGTAAAGAAAAATAAAAAATTTTCAAAAAATTCATAAATATTGGACAAATGGAAAAATGTACTATCCAAGTTACATGCAGTATAAAAATGTATGATATCAATTGGAGGCCAAGTTTTTATTGATAATTTGGAATATTTATCCAACAAATCGGAAACTTTAATTGAAATTTATGATAATTATTTTCAAGAAAAAAGTTAATGAAAAAAAGTCATAACGGAAGTTACGTGCAGTACTAAAATGTATTAAACCATAAACTTCCCCTAGGAAAAAAAAGGTTGGGACAAGTACATTGAAGGTGCCTCGTTTGCTGATAATTCCATCCATAAAAAAAACTTAAAAAATTTTTTTTTTTTAATTGTAAAAAAAATTATTTTACAAAAAAAAAAGTACAGGACAATTCGAAAAAAAAATTTCAAATCTTGAAAAAACATTATCTTTGAAAATAACTAATTTATATCTATTATTTAAAGTGTCAAAAGAATCAAAAAACAAGTAAAAAATAAAAAACCGAAAAATCATGCTTGAAATCATTTTGGAAACCGATGCCTCATTCTTCTTATTTGATTCGAACAATTAAATCAATTGAAAAAATTCCATCTAATTTACGTGCAGCATTAAAATTTATGATATCAATCGGTGGACAAGTATTTTATTAGTAACTCCAAATTTTGACATTATTAAATTGTTCTAAGAAGCTTTTAAATCGAAAAAAATGACATGAAAGCTAGTCATTTGTTACTCTATGGTGGCAGAGACTTATAAGAAAATCGATTCTTCTCAGACTTTCAGGATCCTCTGGTATTATTCACAAAATTCGACGTCGATTGGATCGATACAAATTATGTTTAAATATGTGTTAAAAGTACTTGTCCGGCCCATCACTATTCATTTAAATAAAAATCAATCATGAAAAAATGGAATTGTGCGGCAGAATCCGGTTAAAAATTTATTGACATGCGATTTATTATTAGTTTAATGTTCTTAATAATAGTATAGATTAGTTATACCGAATGAAATTCGTTCGCTGGATAAAGTGAGAAGTAAAAATTGCCGTCATTCCAATACCAACTGGGGCGTTATTTTTGGAAGCTTGAACATATTTAATGTGCAAAATGTTTTTTTATTTATCGATGCACAATAACATCCCTTGTATAGTACAGGACAATTCGTTTCCACTCTTATTCAATTAGTGCAATTAAGGGAATATTACTATCCTTGGACTTTGGCGATTTCTTTCCTTATACTTTAATATGTTATGCTTATTGGCAACCCAAGAGCATGCCGAAATACGTGTTGCGGGCTGAGATATGATTTTCGGCTTATAACGTTAGAAAGTTAGCAAAAAGAAAGGAAAAGAGGAAAGATTGATCAAATTCAAGACACAACAAATCCAACAGAATTGTCCATTTTTAAATGTTGCTTTTGCATTCTGAATCTAGATATTTTCGTGTCATCCAAAACGTGCCCCCGATGAAATATATTTCGAAAGTATGCCAGTGGCCGAAAAAAGGCACCCGGAAACATTTATTATGTCAGAACTCAAAAAAGCAAAAAAAATTGAGCGTACATAATTCAACAGAGCAACAGAATTCAAAAACGTTTAAGGTACCTTCATTGGTTTTGGAGAAAAACAATTTCAGGAGAATTTAGAAATGAATTCAGAAAGGTAAAAATTCAGAATAGAATAGAAAAATGAAAATTAAGAAATTCAGAAAAATTGAAGACCTTTGTGATGAATTTTCCAGATTACATGCTATGATTGGAGTAAATAATTTGAATGTTTGGCACAAATGCTGCGACACAAAAATATGAAAGTTTGAAGGTATTCGCTCCATACCGCAATAATACAAACTTCAATACTATTTGAAAAAAAACACTTTAAAACTTGCTCAACCAAGTTCCATTACATATTACCATAATCAAAGATAGGGAGTGATACTTAGCACATATTTATCCACAGAAATTTCAAAGTTCGCAGGTATCTGCTGCGATTCAATGTATCCGTGCAATGAGTTTGGAAGACAGCAATTTCAAATCCACCCATAAATGAGCAACTGAAGACTTTTGTAATGAATTTTTCACTTTATGTTTATGTTACAGTGAGAGTCGAAAAGTAAAATGAATAGCACAGTATATAAATTTTATAGTTTTGCAGATTTTTGCTGTATTTCAATGATCCAAATCTATAGTATTATAGTGAAAAGTTGTTAAAAGTCATGATGTTACATTAAAATGACATAGCGCACATTGCATTCAGCAATTCTGTAAGTTTCTGGGGATGTTGGTAGGCATCATATTTGATCGCATCCAAAACTGAGCAACAGTAGACTTATCGGAATGAATTTTTTTTATAATAATTCCATATGTGTAGTTTGCAAAGTGGAAATACTCAACATACATGTCATTCTATAAGTTTTGTTATCAAAATTTGTGTTTGCATACCACATTCCTGAGATACGACTTTTCATATCATTAGCAAAAAAAGCATCCAAAGGCTTTCTGGAAAAGTTTCCAAATTTATCACTCGACAGACCTAATGGGAAAAGAATAACTACACACTATACCAAGACCAGATTTTTTTTTGAAAATCTGATTTACAAAATGTGCAATTCAAGATTATGGTTAGAAACTTCTCGAATCATGTTACCACAATCATCATGAAGAAGGAGTAGAAAATCATAGAACACATATTAGGGAACGAATTAATAATATGAATCGATCCGCTGCAAACTGAGCGGGTGAAAACAAAAGGATCGGAGAGGGCAGAGCCAAACTGTATATCAAACAAAATATGGGGATGTTTAAAAATAATGACGACACAAGAAATAAATTAGAAAACATTTATTCAATTAAAGTTTCTAATATCATTCTAACAGTTGCGTGTATTTTTGTTCTATTTATTCGTATATATAACCTATGTACACATGATATATAATCACGCCACTGACAATATATTCGCACTGGACAATATTTCTCGTACTCTGGTTTAATTGAAGGATTATTTCAGTGAACACTTATTTCCAATCGAACGAAATAATGAAATCTTGAAAAGTTTCGTTGACATATATGCATCACGCATTTTTTATATTCTTTTTCACACACACATCACAGACTACATTTACGCGGCCGCTTTGATACCGGTTTAATATATCACAAATAACAAAATAAATAGTAATATGGACTTCTTTAGATGACGAAAATTATTTTTTTATTGATCCCGCACGCACTTCGTAATGTCGAAACTCTGTTCATACGATCAAAAACTGACACATGGTTTGTACATATATATATGTATATCGGTCGAATTTATGACTGCTGTTACCAGCTGTGCTGCGCCGTGTGCTACGTTCTGAAGTTGACGTCAGATTTCCAATCATCAACAACTAATTTCAACAACCAATCACAACGTCTAAAAATGGATGTCGTCAGATCCAACGAATCAGATATTCGAGAGCATCAAAGTGCCTTTGATGGTGTTTATAAATACAGACGCATAAATTCTTGAATGTGTTGGTAACTTTTGCATAATCTTGAGCCCGTGCAAAGTTTTTTCTCAGCAAATACGCCACCGACCATGCTGATTTAGAGCGGAATCGAAAGAGAATTACTCAACTGGCTTAAACTTCAATTTTCAAGTTGTTAAATGGCTCCTGAGCTTCGTAATTCAATAAAATCACATGCCAATTTTACCCCCACCACGGCGAATCGTTTTATTCAGAGAAAGTATAGTCTCGGCGAGAGTCTCAGGCCAGCAGACGACAGGGCTGTCAATGTACTTGTCCCGAGACTCTACCGAGTCTCTTGATATCAATTCGAGGTCAAGTATTTATCAGTTATTCGAAATATAATCTCCGGCAACAAATGAGCGTTGAGAATCCTTGTCGGGCTCACAACGTTTTATCAAAATTACTAAAAAATGAATGAAAATAAAATCATTAAAAATTCACATGAAAATCATTCGTTACTTCAATAAGGTACACACTTTAAAGAATCGATTCCCCTCCGACTTTCAGGATCTCCTGGTATTATTCACAACATTCAACTTCGATTGGATCGGTACAAATTATGTTCAAATACGTCTTAAACGTACTTGTCCGGCCCATCACTTTTTATTCAAATTGCTCATTCGAAAACAAATCAGGACTGTTCTATAATGACAAATATAATAAAATCGATAGAAATAAAAATAATATCTCCAAGTAATTTGAACTTGATTGTTCGCAAGTTCGTATAGCAATATCCACTTCTCATTTTCTTCAGTGAACACATACCATTCGGTAAGAACCAATGAAAATGAGAAATAATCAGGCACATTACTAGAAATTTTCGAACCTACTCAGCCATGAAATGTTTTTTTTTTCTATAGTCACGTACACATTTTGATAAATATCACTAGTCGAGTACGACACGTGGATTCCTGGAATTTGGAGAAAAATGATTTTGTTGTGAATTATGACTCCATACAATATAAATAGATTAATCAACTTCATCTTTCATTTTCGTTTCATTTTGACAAGAGTGATTCGAAGGAAAATTATTTTCTCGGGAATTACTGTTCCTTAATATTAACACATGCATTAACTTCGTTTTTGATTTGTTTTCGAATGAGCAATTTGAATAAAAAGTGATGGGCCGGACAAGTACGTTTAAGACGTATTTGAACATAATTTGTACCGATCCAATCGAAGTTGAATGTTGTGAATAATACCAGGAGATCCTGAAAGTCGGAGGGGAATCGATTCTTTAAAGTGTGTACCTTATTGAAGTAACGAATGATTTTCATGTGAATTTTTAATGATTTTATTTTCATTCATTTTTTAGTAATTTTGATAAAACGTTGTGAGCCCGACAAGGATTCTCAACGCTCATTTGTTGCCGGAGATTATATTTCGAATAACTGATAAATACTTGACCTCGAATTGATATAATACATTTTAGTACTGCACGTAACTTCCGTTATGACTTTTTTTCATTAACTTTTTTCTTGAAAATAATTATCATAAATTTCAATTAAAGTTTCCGATTTGTTGGATAAATATTCCAAATTATCAATAAAAACTTGGCCTCCAATTGATATCATACATTTTTATACTGCATGTAACTTGGATAGTACATTTTTCCATTTGTCCAATATTTATGAATTTTTTGAAAATTTTTTATTTTTCTTTACAGAATTTTTTTCGATTATTTTTTATTTTTGTTGAATTTTTTTGAACTTTTCAATTTTTCGTTTATTATTTCTATAGAATTTTTTTCCTGGTTCTGAGTCTTTTTTCTATGTCATCCAGAAACAAGAGACCATCAATGTACTTGTCCCAACCTTTTTTTCCCTAGGGGAAGTTTACGGTTTGATATCACGCCTTTTTTCTCAAAAGTTCCTCATTTATGTTATGACGGTTATAGGATTTTAGTATAAATTTCTATGAATTATTTGCTTAGTATATTTTTATAGATTCCATTCTCATACGAACAATTTTTATGGGATAATCTTTTTCATGAAATTATCAGCAAATAAGGGACCATAAATGTACTTTTCCCAATCTTATTTTCCCTCGGTATGATGTTTGGCTTATAAAGTTGGTTTCCACCATAAAAGACCAATTTTTCGTAAAAATTGTAGTGAAGATATTTCGTCACAAGACTGCCCTTGAACTTTGGCGATTTTTTTCCTTATACTCTAATATGTTATGCCTATTAGGAACTCAACAGCATAGAGGAATCCGGGATGATAGGCCCGAGAAATGAATTTCGGTTTATAATATTGGTTTCCACGTAAAAGACCAATTTTTCTTCAAAATTGTACTGAAAATATTTCGGCACTGGTTTGGTCTTGGACTTTGGTGATTTTTCTCCTTGTCTTCTAATATGTTTTGTCTATTGGGAACCCAAGAGCATGAAGAAATGCGTGTTGTGGGCCGTAATATGATTTTCGGCTTATAACGTTGGTTTCCACGAAATAAGATCTATTTTTCGTCAAAATTGTACTGGAAATATTTCGTCACCGGTCTGTCCTTGGCCTTTGCCGATTTTTTCCAAGTCTTCATACCAAGAAACAACTGACGTAAAGATTTCCTTAATAGAACAGACTTTATTTATAACTTTTCTTCAAAATTCAAATGAAAGATAGATCACATTCAAAACACGAAAAATCCAACAGATTTGCCCACTTTGAATGTCGCTTTTGCATTCTGAATCTAGAGATTTCATTTCATCCAAAACGTGCCCCCAATGAAATATATTTCCAAAGTTTGCAAGTGGCCGCTGAGATCCAATTATCCACAGTTTGATAGTTGCTGAAAAAAAGTACCTGAAAACTTCTAACATTTATTATGCCAGAACTCAAAGCAGCAAAAAAAACTAAGCGAACTTAATTCAACAGAGCAACAGAATTCAAAGACGTTTAAGGTACCTGCATTGGTTTTGGAGGAAAACCATTTCAGGACAATTCAGAAATGAATTTAGAAATTCGAAAACTCACAATGGAGTAGAAAAAGGAAAATTGAAGTATTTAGAAAAGCGGAAGACTTTTGTGATAAATTTTCTAGATTACATGATACGGTTGGAGTAAATGATTTGAATGATTGGCACACATGCTGCAACACAGAAATATCAAAGTTTGGAAGTATTCGCTGTGTATCAGTCATACAAACTTCAATACTATTTGAAAAGGAACACTTAAAACCTTGCCGAACCAAGTTCCATTACATATTACCATAATCAAAGATAAGGGGTGATCCGTCGCATATATATTTATCCACAGAAATTTCAGAGTCAATGTATCTGCGCGATGAGCTTCGAAGACAGCAATTTCAAATCTATCCATAAATGAGCAACTGAAGACTTTTATAATCAATTTTTTACTTCATATATATGTTACAGTTAGAGTCAAAATGTAAAATGAATGGCACAGTATTTAAATTGTATAGTTTGCAGATTTTTGCAGTATGTCAATGATCCGAATTTACAGCATTATAATGAAAAGTTGTCAAAAGTCATGATGTTACATTAAAATGACATAGCGCACATTGCATTCAGCAATTCTGTAAGTTTCTGGGGATGTTGGTTGGCATTATATTTGATCGCATCCAAAACTGAGCAACAGTAGACTTATTCGAATGAATTTTTTTTATAATAATTCCATATTTGTAGTTTGCAAAGTGGAAATACTCAACATACATGTCATTCCATAAGTTTTGTTATCAAAATTTGTGTTTGCATACAGCATTCCCAAGATACGACTTTTCATATCATCAGCAAAATAAGCATCCAAAGACTTTTTGGAAGAAGTTTCAAAATTTATTACTCGACAGACCAGGTGGAAAAAGTATAACAACACTTATATCAACACCAGAAACTGTTTTAAGAATCTGATATATAAAATGTGCGATTGATGATCATAGTCGGAAACCACTTGAATCATGTTACCACAATCAGCATGAAGAAATAGTAGAAAAGTATAGGACACATATTAGGCAACCATTTAATACTATGTATCGATCCGCTGCAAACCGATGGAGTCAAAACAAGGATCGGAAAGAGCAGAGCCAAACTCAATAGGAAGCAAAATGTGGGAATATTCAAAAATACCGATGACACAAGAAATAAATTAGAAAACATTTATTCGATTGGAGTTTCTTACATTATATATATACTAACAGTTCTGTGTGTTCTTGTTTTATTAATTATCAACCATAATATTTCAGATCGCAAAAAGAAAATTTGACGTTATAGGTTGACGAACATTTTTTCTTACAACTTCCAGACCTATTTTGATAAACTGATTTGCCTTATTTATATTATTCACTAACTATGCGAACGTTTGCTACATTTGTCCCACACTTCGTAACGTCAAACCCCGGCCGGTTCGTTACCACACAGCTATCAAAGGGAACTCGTATATATGACCTACATTATTACACATGATATGTAATCACGCAACTGATGATATATTTACACTGGACAATATTCCGCGAACTCTGGTTTAATTGAAAGATTATCTCAGTTGACACTTATTTCCAATCGAACGAAATAATGAAATCTTGAAAAGTTTCGTTGACATATATATGAATCGCGCATTTTTTTATATGTTTTATTTGCACACACAGATCACAGTCTACATTTACGCGGCCGCTTTTATACCGGTTTAGTATACCACAAGTTTTAACAAAATATACATTAACCAATTTTCACTAACCATTTTCATTTATTAATTAGAGTCCGCACACAACAGCACATTGGGGATCATAACCTCACCTGTCAAAATGACGTTCAGTATGAAAACAAGTCTCGGGTGGTTTCGGATGTGCGTATCGATGTATTGATATCTTATAACCTATATTCACAAATGATATAAATGATAAACTTATTTTCAGTCAAACGAATTAATGAAATCTTAAAAAGTTTCGTCGACATGCACCGCGTATTTTTTTATTTTATTCTTTTTCACACACCAGACTACATTTACGCGACTGCTTTTATACCGGTTTAGTTTAGCATTCCACAGGTTTTAGTACTATGCACTTGGTTAGATGACGAAAGTTTTTTTTATATATTCCACACGCATTCCATAATGACAAAACTCCGTTTGTTTATACGATGATCGAAAACTGACACATGGTTTATATATATATATAATATTTACGGAGTCTGAGCGCGGTCGGGGTAAGACTCAAAAGTTAGAAGGCCTAAAATGGCGAACAGGCATTCTGTATAACGCATATATAGATATACAGAATGCCTGTTCGCTATTTTAGGCCTTCTAACACTTGAGCCTCACCCGCGGTCGGCCTAGCAGCTGGAGGAGCCGACATCGTTGAGCCAATCAGAATGCGTAGAGGCAACAACTCTACTACCACTAACTACGTCAAAACGCGTATACGTATACGTCGAACTCGTGATGTGTCAGTAACTTTTGCATAATCTTGAGCCCGTGCAAAGTTTTTTCTCAGCAATTACGCCACCGATCGTGTTGATTTTGGGCGCAATCGAAAGAGAATTTCTTAATTAGCTGAAAGTTCAATTTTCAAAGCCTCAGATGACTCATAACTTCGGTAATTCAAAAAAATCACTTGCCAATTTTACCCCCACCACGGCGAATCGTTTTATTCAGAGAAAGTATACTCGGCAAGAGCCTCGGGCCAGCAGACGACAGGGCTGTCAATGTACTTGTCCCGAGACTCTACCGAGTCTCTTGAAAATGACAAAACATATGGGTTACTATGACGGCTCCACGCACCCCACCTCCACACCCACCCCCACCTCCATCACCTCCCCCCACCACTCGAAAAAATCGAGCTGGCAGGCGAGGCCGAGGAGTGGGGGTAGGAGTGGGGATGGGAGTGGGGGT